>NC_041390.1:265653181-265678569 GCF_002162155.2 Triticum dicoccoides | reverse complement strand
AGCCCCTGGCGCCTCCCTGTCCCTCCCGTGACACCTCTCCCTCTCGCTGAGTTTGGCGAAGCCCTACCGAGATCACCGCTGTTTCCACCACCACGCCGTCGTGCTGCTGGATCTCCATCAACCTCTCCTTCCCCCTTGCTGGATCAAGAAGGAGGAGACATCTTCCCAACCGTACGTGTGTTGAACGCGGAGGTGCCATCCGTTCGGTGCTAGGTCATCGGTGATTTGGATCACGACGAGTACGACTCCATCAACCCCGTTCTCTTGAACGCTTCCACTCGCGATCTACAAGGGTATGTAGATGCACTCCCATCTCCCTCGTTGCTAGATGAATCCATAGATTGATCTTGGTGATGCGTAGAAAATTTTAAATTCTGCTACGTTCCCCAACAGTGGCATCATGAGCCAGGTCTATGCGTAGTTTCTATGCACGAGTAGAACACAAAGCAGTTATGGGCGTTGATATTGTCAATTTACTTACCATTACTAGTCTTATCTTGATTCGGCGGCATCGTGGGATGAAGCGGCCCAGACTGACCTTACACGTACACTTACGTGAGACTGGTTCCACCGGCTGACATGCACTAGTTGCATAAGGTGGCTAGCGGGTGTCTGTCTCTCCCACTTTAGTCGGATCGGATTCGATGAAAAGGGTCCTTATGAAGGGTAAATAGAAATTGGCATATCACGTTGTGGTTTTGGCGTAGGTAAGAAACGTTCTTGCTAGAAACCTATAGCAGCCACGTAAAAACTTGCAACAACAATTAGAGGATGTCTAACTTGTTTTTGCAGCATGTGCCATGTGATGTGATATGGCCAAAAGGATGTGATGAATGATATATGTGATGCATGAGATTGATCATGTTCTTGTAATAGGAATCACGACTTGCATGTCGATGAGTATGACAACCGGCAGGAGCCATAGGAGTTGTCTTAATTTATTTATGACCCGCGTGTCGACATAAACGTCATGTAATTACTTTACTTTATTGCTAAACCATTAGCCATAGTAGTAGAAGTAATAGATGACGAGACAACTTCATGAAGACACGATGATGGAGATCATGGTGTCATGCCGGTGATGACGATGATCATGGCGCCCCGAAGATGGAGATCAAAAGGAGCAAATGATATTGGCCATATCATGTCACTATTTGATTGCATGTGATGTTTATCATGTTTTACATATTATTTGCTTAGAACGACGGTAGCTTAAATAAGATGATACCTCGTAATAATTTCAAGAAAGTGTTCCCCCTAACTGTGCATCGTTGCGAAGGTTCGTTGTTTCGAAGCACCACATGATGATCGGGTGTGATAGATTCTAACGTTCGAATACAACGGGTGTAAGCCAGATTTACACACGCAATACACTTAGGTTGACTTGACGAGCCTAACATGTACAGACATGGCCTCGGAACACGGAAGACCGAAAGGTCGAGCATGAGTCGTATAGAAGATACGATCAACATGAATATGTTCACCGATGTTGACTAGTCCGTCTCACATGATGATCGGACACGGCCTAGTTGACTCGGATCATGTTTCACTTAGATGACTGGAGGGACGTCTATCTGAGTGGGAGTTCATTGAATAATTTGATTAGATGAACTTAATTATCTTGAACTTAGTCTAAAATCTTTACAATGTGTCTTGTAGATCAAATGGCCCACGCTAATGTTGCCGTCAACTTCAACGCATTCCTAGAGAAAACCATGCCGAAAGATGATGGCAGCAACTATACAGACTGGGTCCGGAACCTGACGATCATCCTCATAGCTGCCAAGAAAGATTATGTCCTAGAAGCACCGTTAGGTGATGCACCCATCCCAGAGAACCAAGACGTTATGAACGCTTGGCAGTCACGTGCTGATGATTACTCCCTCGTTCAATGCGGCATGCTTTACATCTTAGAACCGGGGCTCCAAAAGCGTTTTGAGCAACACGGAGCATATGAGATGTTCGAAGATCTGAAAATGGTTTTCCAAGCTCATGCCCGGGTCGAGAGATATGAAGTCTCCGACAAGTTCTTCGGTTGTAAGATGGAGGAAAATAGTTATGTCAGTGAGCACATACTCAAAATGTCTAGGTTGCACAACCGCTTGACTCAGCTGGGAGTTAATCTCCCGGATGATGCGGTTATTGACAGAATCCTTCAGTCGCTTCCACCGATCTACAAGAGCTTTGTGATGAACTTCAATATGCAGGGGATGGAAAAGACCATTCCTGAGGTATATTCAATGCTGAAATCAGCGGAGGTGGAGATTAAAAAGGAACATCAAGTGTTGATGGTGAATAAAACCACTAAGTTTAAGAAAGGCAAGGGTAAGAAGAACTTCAAGAAGGACGGCAAGGGGGTTGCCGCGCCCGATAAGCAAGCTGCCGGGAAGAAGCCAAAGAATGGACCCAAGCCCAAGACTGAGTGTTTTTATTGCAAGGGAAGTGGTCACTGGACGACCAGAATGCCGGCAACACTAAAGGTATATGTGATATACATGTAATTGATGTGTACCTTACCAGTACTCATAGTAGCTCCTGGGTATTTGATACCGGTGCGGTTGCTCACATTTGTAACTCAAAGCAGGAGCTGCGGAATAAGCGGAGACTGGTGAAGGACGAGGTGACGATGCACGTCGGGAATGGTTCCAAGGTCGATGTGATCGCCGTCGGCACGCTACCTCTACATTTACGTACGTGATTAGTTTTAAACCTCAATAATTGTTATTTAGTGCCAGCTTTGAGCATGAACATTGTATCAGGATCTCGTTTATTCGAGATGGCTACTCATTTAAATCCGAGAATAATGGTTGTTCTATTTATATGAGAGATATGTTTTATGATCATGCTCCGCTGGTGAATGGTTTATTCTTAATGAATCTCGAGCGTAATGTTACACATATTCATAGTGTGAATACCAAAAGATGTAAGGTTGATAATGATAGTCCCACATACTTGTGGCACTGCCGCCTTGGTCACATAGGTGTCAAACGCATGAAGAAGCTCCATGCAGATGGACTTTTGGAGTCTCTTGATTACGAATCATTTGACACATGCGAACGATGCCTCATGGGTAAAATGACCAAGACTCTGTTCTCAGGAACAATGGAGCGAGCAACCAACTTATTGGAAATCATACATACTGATGTGTGCGGTCCAATGAGTGTTGAGGCTCGTGGTGGCTATCGTTATGTTCTCACCCTCACTGATGACTTGAGTAGATATGAATATGTCTACTTAATGAAACACAAGTCTGAGACCTTTGAAAAGTTCAAGGAATTTCAGAGTGAGGTTGAGAATCAACGTGACAGAAAAATCAAGTTCTTGCAATCAGATCGTGGGGGAGAATACTTGAGTCACGAATTTGGCACGCACTTAAGGAAATGTGGAATAGTTTCACAACTCACGCCGCCTGGAACACCTCAGCGTAATGGTGTGTCCGAATGTCGTAATCACACTCTATTGGATATCGTGCAATCTATGATGTCTCTTACCGATCTACCGCTGTCATTTTGGGGCTATGCTTTAGAGACTGCCGCATTCACTTTAAATAGGGCTCTGTCGAAATCCGTTGAGAGGACACCGTATGAATTATGGTTTAGGAAGAAACCTAAGCTGTCATTTCTAAAAGTTTGGGGATGCGATGCTTATGTCAAGAAACTTCAACCTGAAAAGCTCGAACCCAAGTCGGAAAAATGCGTCTTCATAGGATACCCTAAAGAAACTATTGGGTATACCTTCTACCTCAGATCCGAAGGCAAGATCTTTGTTGCCAAGAATGGATCCTTTTTATAGAAAGAGTTTCTCTCGAAAGAAGTAAGTGGGAGGAAAGTAGAACTTGATGAAGTATTACCTCTTGAACCGGAAAGTGGCGCAACTCAAGAAAATGTTCCTGAGGTGCCTGCACCGACTAGAGAGGAAGCTAATGATGATGATCATGAAACTTCAGATCAAGTTGCTACTGAACTTCGTAGGTCCACAAGGACACGTTCCACACCAGAGTGGTACGACAACCCTGTCTTGTAAATCATGTTGTTAGACAACGGTGAACCTTCGAACTATGAGGAAGCGATGGCGGGCCCAGATTCCGACAAATGGCTGGAAGCCATGAAATCCGAGATAGGATCCATGTATGAAAACGAAGTATGGACTTTGACTGACTTGCCCGATGATCGGCGAACCATAAAAAATAAATGGATCTTTAAGAAGAAGACAGACACGATGGTAATGTAACCATCTATAATGCTCGGCTTGTCGCTAAGGCTTATCGACAAGTTCAAGGGGTTGACTACGATGAGACTTTCTCACCCGTAGCAAAGTTGAAGTCCATCCGAATCATGTTAGCAATTGCCGCATTATATGATTATGAGATATGGCAAATGGACGTCAAAACGGCATTCCTTAATGGTTTCCTTAAGGAAGAATTGTATATGATGCAGCCGGAAGGTTTTGTCGATCCTAAGAATGCTGACAAGGTGTGCAAGCTCCAACGCTCGATCTATGGGCTGGTGCAAGCATCTCGGAGTTGGAACATTCGTTTTGATGAGGTGATCAAAGCGTTTGGGTTTACGCAGACTTATGGAGAAGCCTGCATTTACAAGAAAGTGAGTGGGAGCTCTGTAGCATTTCTCATATTGTATGTGGATGACATACTGTTGATGGGAAATGATATAGAATTCTTGGAAATCATAAAGGCCTACTTGAACAAGTGTTTTTCAATGAAGGATCTTGGAGAAGCTGCTTACATATTAGGCATCAAGATCTATAGAGATAGATCGAGACGCCTCATTGGTCTTTCACAGAGTACATACCTTGACAAGATATTGAAGAAGTTCAATATGGATCAGTCAAAGAAGGGGTTCTTGCCTGTGTTGCAAGGTACGAGATTGAGCACGGCTCAATGCCCGACCACGGCAGAAGATAGAGAAAAGATGAGTGTCGTCCCCTATGCCTCGGCCATAGGTCTATCATGTATGCTATGCTGTGTACCAGACCTGATGTAAACCTTGCCGTAAGTTTGGTAGGAAGGTACCAAAGTAATCCCGGCATGGAACACTGGACAACGGTCAAGAATATCCTGAAGTACCTGAAGAGGACTAAGGATATGTTTCTCGTTTATGGAGGTGACAAAGAGCTCGTCGTAAAGGGTTACGTCGATACTAGCTTCGACACAGATCTGGATGACTCTAAGTCACAAACCGGATACGTGTATATTTTGAATGGTGGGGCAGTAAGCTGGTGCAGTTGCAAGCAAAGCGTTGTGGCGGGATCTACATGTGAAGCGGAGTACATGGCAGCCTCGGAGGCAACACAAGAAGCAATCTGGGTGAAGGAGTTCATTACCAACCTAGGAGTCATTCCTAATGTGTCGGGCCCGATGACTCTCTTCTATGACAACACTGGAGCTATTGCCCTTGCCAAGGAGCCCGGTTTCACAGGAAGACTAGGCATATCAAGCGTCGCTTCAATTCCATTCGTGAAAGTGTTCAAAATGGAGACATAGATATTCGTAAAGTACATACGGACCTGAATGTAGCAGATCCGTTGACTAAACCTCTCCCTAGAGCAAAACATGATCAACACCAGAACTCTATGGGTGTTCGATTCATCACAATGTAACTAGATTATTGACTCTAGTGCAAGTGGGAGACTGTTGGAAATATGCCCTAGAGGCAATAATAAAATGGTTATTATTATATTTCCTTGTTCATGATAATTGTCTATTGTTCATGCTATAATTGTGTTATCCGGAAATCGTAATACATGTGTGAATACATAGACCACAACACGTCCCTAGTGAGCCTCTAGTTGACTAGCTCATTGATCAAAAGATAGTCATGGTTTCCTGACTATGGACATTAGATGTCATTGATAACGGGATCACATCATTAGGAGAATGATGTGATGGACAAGACCCAATCCTAAGCATAGCTCAAAGATAGTGTAGTTCATTTGCTAGAGCTTTTTCCGAATGTCAAGTATCATTTCCTTAGAGCATGAGATTGTGCAACTCCCGGATACCGTAGGAGTACTTTGGGTGTGCCAAACATCACAACGTAACTGGGTGACTATAAAGGTGCACTACGGGTATCTCCGAAAGTGTCTGTTGGGTTGGCACAAATCGAGACTGGGATTTGTCACTCCATATGATGGAGAGGTATCTCTGGGCCCACTCGGTAATGCATCATCATCATGAGCTCAATGTGACCAAGTGGTTGATCACGGGATCATGCATTACGGTACGAGTAAAGTGACTTGCCGGTAACGAGATTGAACGAGGTATTGGGATACCGACGATCGAGTCTCGGGCGAGTAACGTACCGATTGACAAAGGGAATTGTATACGGGATTGATTGAATCCTCAACATCATGGTTCATCCGATGAGATCATCGAGGAGCATGTTGGAGCCAACATGGGTATCCAGATCCCGCTGTTGGTTATTGATCGGAGAGTCGTCTCGGTCATGTCAGCGTGTCTCCCGAACCCGTAGGGTCTACACACTTAAGGTTCGGTGACGCTAGGGTTGTAGAGATATTAGTATGCGGTAACCCGAAAGTTTTTTGGAGTCCCGGATGAGATCCCGGACGTCACGAGGAGTTCCGGAATGGTCTGGAGGTGAAGAATTATATATAGGAAGTCCAGTTTCGGCCATCAGGAAAGTTTTGGGGGTCACCGGTATTGTACCGGGACCACCGGAAGGGTCCCGGGGGTCCACCGGGTGGGGCCACCTATCCCGGAGGGCCCCATGGTCTGAAGTGGGAGGGGAACCAGCCCCTGATGGGCTGGTGCGCCCCCCTTGGGCCTCCCCTGCGCCTAGGGTTGGAAACCCTAGGGGTGGGGGGCGCCCCACTTGGCTTGGGGGGCAAGCCACCCCCCTTGGCCGCCGCCCCCCTTGGAGATTGGATCTCCTAGGGCCGGCGCCCCCCTAGGGGTCCTATATATAGTGGGGGGGGGAGGGCAGCCTCACCCTAGCCCCTGGCGCCTCCCTCTCCCTCCCGTGACACCTCTCCCTCTCGCTGAGTTTGGCGAAGCCCTGCCGAGATCACCGCTGTTTCCACCACCACACCGTCATGCTGCTGGATCTCCATCAATCTCTCCTTCCCCCTTGCTGAATCAAGAAGGAGGAGATGTCTTCCCAACCGTACGTGTGTTGAACACGGAGGTGCCGTCCGTTCAGCGCTAGGTCATCGGTGATTTGGATCACGACGAGTACGACTCCATCAACCCCGTTCTCTTGAACGCTTCCGCTCGCGATCTACAAGGGTATGTAGATGCACTCCCGTCTCCCTCTTTGCTAGATGACTCCATAGATTGATCTTGGTGATGCGTAGAAAATTTTAAATTCTGCTACGTTCCCCAACAGTTATTTGATCTTGCTAAAAAAACAGAAAGCATGCACTCACGAGAATAATTTCCGTTTTTACCAGATAGCAATAAATACCAATTCCAACTGCAGTAGATCAATATAAAAATTATTTAGGACGTCGTAATTTCTCAGGATTTTTGGAGTTACAGAAGTATTCGAAACCTACATATTACTACAGACTGTTCTGTTTTTGACAGATTCTGTTTTTCGTGTGTTGTTTGCTTATTTTGATGAATCTATGGCTAGTATCAGGGGGTATGAACCATAGAGAAGTTGGAATAAAGTAGGTTTAACACCAATATAAATAAAAAATGAGTTCATTACAGTACCTTAAGGTGGTGGTTTGCTTTCTTATACTAACGGAGCTCATGAGATTTTCTGTTGAGTTTTGTTTTGTGAAGTTTTCAAGTTTTTGGGTAAAGATTTGATGGATTTTGGAACAAGGAGTGGCAAGAGCCTAAGCTTGGGGATGACCAAGGCACCCCAAGGTAAAATTCAAGGACAACCAAAATCCTAAGCTTGGGGATGCCCCGTAAGGCATCCCCTCTTTCGTCTTCGTCTATCGGTAATTTACTTGAGGCTATATTTTTATTCACCACATGATATGTGTTTTGCTTGGAGCGTCTTGTATGATTTGAGTCTTTGCTTTTTAGTTTACCACAATCATCCTTGCTGCACACACCTTTTGGAGAGACACATCGGAATTTATTAGAATACTCTATGTGCTTCACTTATATCTTTTGAGCTAGATAAATTTTGATCTAGTGCTTCACTTATACCTTTTTAGAGCACGGTGGTGGTTTTATTTTATAGAAACTATTGATCTATCATGCTTCACTTATATTATTTTGAGAGTTAGAACAACATGGTAATTTGCTTTGGCTATAAAATTAGTCTTAATATGATAGGCATCCAAGATGGGTATAATAAAAAAAACTTTCATAAAAAATGCATTGAATACTATGAGAAGTTTGATTCTTTATGATTGTTTTGAGATATGAAGATGGTGATATTAGAGTCATGCTAGTTGGGTAGTTGTGAATTTGAGAGATACTTGTGTTAAAGTTTGTGATTCCCGTAGCATGCACGCATGGTGAACCGTTATGTGATGAAGTCGGAGCATGATTTATTTTTCGATTGTCTTCCTTATGAGTGGCGGTCGGGGACAGGCGATGGTATTTTCCTACCAATCTATCCCCCTAGGAGCATGTGTGTAATACTTCATTCCGATAACTAATAGATTTTTGCAATAAGTATGTGAGTTCTTTATGACTAGTGTTGAGTCCATGGATTATACGCACTCTCACCCTTCCACCATTGCTAGCCTCTCTAGTACCGCGCAACTTTCGCCGGTACTATAAACCACCATTTGCCTTCCTCAAAACAGCCACCGTACCTACCTATTATGGCATTTCCATAGCCATTCCGAGATATATTGCCATGCAACTTTCCACCGTTTTGTTTATTATGACACGCTCCATCATTGTCATATTGCTTTGCATGATCATGTAGTTGACATCGTATTTGTGGCAAAGCCACCGTTCATAATTTTTCTTACATGTCACTCTTGATTCATTGCACATCCCAGTACACCGCCGGAGGCATTCACATAGAGTCATATTCTGTTCTAAGTATCGAGTTGTAATTCTTGAGTTGTAAGTAAATAAAAGTGTGATGATCATCATTATTAGAGCATTGTCCCAGTGAGGAAAGGATGATGGAGACTATGATTCCCCCACAAGTCGGGATGAGACTACGCACGAAAAATAAAGAAAAAAGGCCATAAAAAGAAAAAAAAAGAAAAGGCCAAATAAAAAAATAAGATAAAAAGAGAGAAGGGGCAATGCTACTATCCTTTTTCCACACTTGTGCTTCAAAGTAGCACCATGATCTTCATGATAGAGAGTCTCTTATGTTGTCACTTTCATATACTAGTGGGAATTTTTCATTATAGAACTTGGCTTGTATATTCCAATGATGGGCTTCCTCAAAATGCCCTAGGTCTTCGTGAGCAAGCAAGTTGGATGCACACCCACTTAGCTTCTTTTGAGCTTTCATACACTTATAGCTCTAGTGCATCCATTGCATGGAAATCCCTACTCACTCACATTGATATCTATTGATGGGCATCTCCATAGCCCGTCGATACGCCTAGTTGATGTGAGACTATCTTATCCTTTTTTGTCTTCTCCACAACCACCATTCTATTCCACCTATAGTGCTATGTCCATGGCTCACGCTCATGTATTGAGTGAAGATTGAAAAAGTTTGAGAACATCAAAAGTATGAAACAATTGCTTGGCTTGTCATCAGGGTTGTGCATGATTTAAATATTTTGTGTGATGAATATAGAGCATAGCCAGACTATATGATTTTATAGGGATAGCTTTCTTTGGCCATGTTATTTTGAGAAGACATAATTGCTTGGTTAGTATGCTTGAAATATCATTGTTTTTATGTCAATATTAAACTCTTGTCTTGAATCTTTCGGATCTGAATATTCATGCCACAATAAAGAAAATTACATTGAAAATTATGTTAGGAAGCATTCCACATCAAAAATTCTGTTTTTATCATTTACCTACTCGAGGACGAGCATGAATTAAGCTTGGGGATGCTTGATACGTCTCCAACGTATCTACAATTTTTGATTATTCCATGCTATTATATTATCTGTTTTGGATGTTTAATGGGATTTAATATGCACTTTTATATTATTTTTGGGACTAACCTATTAACTGAAGGCCCAGTGCAAATTGCTGTTTTTTTGCCTATTTCAGTGTTCCGCGAAAAAGTAATATCAAACGGAATGAAACCTTCACGAGGATATTTTTTTGGAACAAACGCAATCCAGGAGACTTGGAGTGGAGGTTAAGGAAGCAACGAGGTGGCCAGGAGGTAGGGAGGTGCGCCCCCACTCTCGTGGGCCCCACAGAGCTCCACCGACCTACTTCTTTCGCCTATATATACTCTTATACCCTGACAACACTTTTCCATCGCCGCAACCTTCTATACCCGTAAGATCCCATCTGGGGACCTTTTCCGGCGATCCACCGGAGGGGGATTCGATCACGGAGGGCTTCTACATCAACACCATAGCCTCTCCGACGATGTGTGAGTAGTTTACCACATACCTTCGGGTCCATAGTTATTAGCTAGATGGCTTCTTCTCTCTCTTTGGTTCTTAATACAAAGTTCTCCTCGATGTTCTTGGAGATCTATTCGATGTAATACTTTTGGCGGTGTGTTTGCCGAGATCCGATGAATTGTGGGTTTATGATCAACATTATCTATGAACAATATTTGATTCTTCTCTGAATTATTATATGCATGATTTGATATCTTTGCAAGTCTCTTCGAATTATCGGTTTAGTTAGGCCTACTAGATTGATCTTTCTTACAATGGGAGAAGTGGTTAGCTTTGGGTTCAATCTTGTGGTGCTCGATCCCAGTGACAGAAAGGGAACCGAAACGTATTGTATTGTTGCCATCGAGGATAAAAAGATGGGGTTTATATCATATTGCTTGAGTTTATCCCTCTACATCATGTCATCTTGCCTAATGTGTTACTCTATTCTTATGAACTTAATACTCTAGATGCATGCTGGATAGCGGTCGATGTGTGGAGTAATAGTAGTAGATGCAGAATCGATTCAGTCTACTTGACACGGACGTGATGCCTATGTTTATGATCATGCCTAGATATTCTCATAACTATGCGCTTTTCTATCAATTGCTCGGCAGTAATTTGTTCACCCACCGTAATATATGCTATCTTTTGAGAAGCCACTAGTGAAACCTATGGCCCCTGGGTCTACTTTACATCATATAAGTTTTCGATTTATAATTCTAGTTTACTATTTATTTTGCAATTTTACTTTCCAATCTATACAACAAAAATACCAAAAATATTTATCTTATTATCTTTATGAGATCTCACTTTTGCAAGTGGCCGTGAAGGGATTGACAACCCCTTTATCGCGTTGGTTGCAAGGTTATTGTTTGTTTGTGCAGGTACTAGGCGAATTGCGTCTAGTCTCCTACTGGATTGATACCTTGGTTCTCAAAAACTGAGGGAAATACTCACGCTATTTTGCTGCATCACCTTTCCTCTTCAAGGGAAAACCAACGCATGCTTAAGAGGTAGCAAAGCCCCCAGGTAGATTCGGGTACTACATTTGAAGATGTATACCTAACGAACTTAACATAGTTCGATCGAGCTGAACATAATCGGCAGGGGGGGGTAACCACCCAAAGAAGTAGAAAGTAGAAAAAAGAAAAGGAAAAAAGCAATAACAAGGTATAGTTGGAGTGGTGACACCGGACTAGCCGTAGAAGCGCCGGTGAGGAGTTGCGTTCCATGGGTTCACTTCGAGGTGATTGTCCACTAGGCTGCGGAGACGATAGGCTCCTTCGACTAGCACTTCATCGATTATGAAGGGACCCTCCCATTTGGGTGAGAGCTTATTCCTCTGCTTCTCAGGGAGACGAAGGACGAGCTCGCCTACGTTGTATGCCTTTGCCCGAACTTCCCTGCTCTGGTAGCGTCGAGCATGTTGTTGGTAAAACATAGAGTGGGCCCGAGCTATGTCGCGCTCTCCTTCCAGGGCATCCAGGTCGTCCTGCCGATCTAACTCGGCTTCCTTTTCTTCAAACATGCGCACTACACGTGCGTCATGAATGAGGTCGCTGATTCGTCTCCAACGTATCTATAATTTTTGATTGTTCCATGCTATTATATTATCTACTTTGGATGTTTTATATGCATTAATATGCTATATTATATTATTTTTGGGACTAACCTATTGACCTAGAGCCTAGTGCGAGTTTCTGTTTTTTTCCTTGTTTTTGAGTTTTACAGAAAAGGAATAACAAACGGAGTCCAAACGGAATAAAACTTTACGATGATTTTTCTTGGACCAGAAGACATCCACAGAGCTAGGAGAGGGGCCCAGAAGAGTCCCGAGGACTCCACAAGCCCTCAGGCCGCGCCTCCCTAGCTTGTGGGCCCCACGGGACCCCTCCAACCCTAATTCTTGCACTATAAATTCCCAAATATTCCCAAACCACCAGAAGCATCCACAAAAATACTTTTCCTCCGCCGCAAGCCTCTGTTTCTGCGAGATCCCATCTCGGGGCCTTTTCCGGCACCCTGTTGGAGGGAGATTTGATCACGGAGGGCATTTGAAAGTGCAACTAATCCCCTAGTGGTTTTGGTAATTCATAACAACATATAGCTCATTGAACTAATATCCATTCAAGTTAAATATTTTAGAAAGTTAATTGATTGGCATGGCATGGACTAGAGATGTGGACCCCTCACAATGCTAAAGACAAAGATTGGCAAAAGATCAAGACTCTTCATTTCTATTTTAGTGATCCAAGATCACATTGAGTCCATAGGGAAGCCAATACTATTAAAAGGGGATGAGGTGTTGCTTAATGGTCTACTTGCTCAAAGTGCTTAGTCATCTCCGGGTTAGCTTCGATGCATCTTTCTGAAACCAGAAATCCCAATAGTTTACCTACAGGCATACCAAAGACACACCTGGCTAGGTGAAGCATCATTTTGTAGACCCGGAGATTGTCAAAAGTATCTTGCAAATCATCAAGAAGAGTCAAGCATGAACATTGCATCCAATCTGACTATGCAAGCAACTTTGAACACAATGCTGATAAGTCGCCTGGGCACTCTTGAGCCCAAAAGGCATAGAAACATAGCAGAAAGCTCCAAAAGGTGTGATGAAAGCCATCTTCTCTTGGTATTTAACTGCCATCTTGATCTGATGATATCCAGAATAAGCGTCAAGGAAATATAAGCATTCACAACCCGTTGTTGCATCAATGATCTGGTCGATACAGGGGAGAGCGAATGGATCAGCTGGACAAGCCTTGTTCAGATCTGTGGAGTCAACACACATACGCCATGTGCCATTTTTCTTAAGTACGAGCACAGCGTTAGCTAACCACTCAGGGTGAAAACCTTCAGTGATAAACCCAGCCTCTAAGAGCCGGGACACCTCTTCTCCAATAGCTTTACGTTGCTCTTCACTGAAACAACGAAGGAACTGTTTAACCGGCTTAAACTTAGGATCCACATTAAGAGTGTGCTCAGCGAATTCTCTCGGTACAACCGGCATGTCGGAAGGTTTCCATGCAAAGATGTCTCGATTATCATGGATGAACTCGATGAGCACGCACTCCTATTTAGGATCCATATTAGACCCTACTGTGAACTGCTGAGACGAATCGCCAGGGACAAAACCAACCTGCTTAGTGTCATCAGCCTAAAACTTCAACAAAGGGTCCTGCTCAGTAGTGGGCTTCTTCAAAGGAATCATATCGGCCGGGTCAACATTATCCTTATAAAACTTGAGTTCTTCTGTGGCACAGGTTGACTCACCATAAGCAACATCACCTTCCTCACACTCCAACGCGATTTTCCGATCACCATGAATCGTAATTGTGCCCTTACGCCCTGCCATCTTAAGATGCAAATAAACATAACAAGGCCTGGCCATAAACTTGGCATAAGCCGGCCGCCCAAACAAGGCATGATACATGCCTTTGATTTTAACTACTTCAAACCACCGTGTCTCTGCTCTGTAGTCATAGTCATTACCAAAGGTGACTTGCAGGCAATCTTTCCAACAGGATACGTGGACTTTCCAGGTACCACCCCATGGAAAACTATAGAAGACGGCTTAAGATCCTTGTCAGTTAACTTCACCCGGTGAAAGGTGTCATAATACATGATGTTGATGCTGCTTCATCAATCCATAAGCACCTTAGTGAATTTATAACCCCCGACTTGAGGGGCTACCACCAAAGCCAAATGACCCGGCTTATCAACAAGGGTGGGTGATCCTCCCAACTCCATGTGATTGGATATTCTGACCATCGCAAGTACCGAGGTACGGCCGGCTCAATGGTATTAACCGCACACTTATGAACCTTCTAATCTGATTTACAAAGACTAGTGGTAAAAACATGGTATTGGACACCATTGAGCTGCTTTGGATTACTTTGGTATCCTGACTGATTACCATGTTGTTGGTTGCCTGATACGTCCACTTTGCATCATGCTTTTGTATTAATATTTATTGCATTATGGGTTGTTGTTACACATTATATCACAATACTTATGTCTTTTCTCTCTTATTTTGTAAGGTTTACATGAAGAGGGAGAATGCCGACAGTTGGAATTCTGGGCTGGAAAAGGAGCAAATATTAGAGACCTATTTTGCACAACTCCCAAAGTCCTAAAACTTCACAAAGAATATTTGTGGAATAGATAAAAAATATTGGGCGAATAAAGTACCAGAGGGGGCCACCTGCCATCCACAAGGGTGGAGGGCGCGCCCTACCCACTTGGGCGCACCCCCTACCTTGTGGGCCACCTGGCAGGCGCCCGACGCCCATCTTCTACTATATGGTGTGTTTTGACCTAGAAAAATCTGAAGGAAGCTTTCGGGATGAAGCGCCACCGTCTCGAGGCGGAATTTGGACAGAACCAATCTAGGGCTCCCACAGAGCTGTTCTGTTGGGAAAACTTCCATCCGGGCGGGGGAAATCGAAGCCATCATCATCACCAACGATCCTCTCATCGAGAGGGGGTCAATCTCCATCAACATCTTCACCAGCACCCTCTCCTCTCAAACCCTAGTTCATCTCTTGTATCCGATCTTTGTCTCAAAACCTCATATTGGTACCTGCGGGTTGCTAGTAGTGTTAATTACTCCTTGTAGTTGATGCTAGTTGGTTTATTCGGTGGAAGATCATATGTTCAAATCATTAATGATAATTAATACTCCTCTTATTATGAACATGAATATTCTTTGTGAGTAGTTACGTTTGTTCCTAAGGACATGGGAGAAGTCTCGTTATAAGTAATCATGTGAATTTGGTATTTGTTCCATATTTTGATGAGATGTATGTTGTCTCTCCTCTAGTGGTGTTATGTGAATGTTGACTACATGACACTTCACCATTATCTGGGCCTAGGGGAAGGCATTGGGAAGTAATAAGTAGATGATGAGTTGCTAGACTGACAGAATCTTAAACCCTAGTTTATGTGTTGCTTCGTAAGGGACTGATTTGGATCCATATGTTTCATGCTATGGTTAGATTTATCTTAATTCTTCTTTCGTAGTTGCGGATGCTTGTGTCACAACCCTAGAATTTGTTTGCAGATAGTTGCATAAGCATCCATGCATCATGTCTAAATTTATTTGAAAATTGAAATGGGGATTGACCAAACCCTAGCACCGAATGGAATTCAACTAGGTTCAATTTAAAAATATGTTCAATGAAACCAAAATGCCTTCAGAAAAGTTCATCATTTTCGAAATGGGTGAAAAACTCTTCCAAAAATGGTGCACATTTTCTAGGTCATTTCTGGATTTTTGAATTAACTCATATTGTATTTGAATTGGAGCTATTAATCCGTATAAAATATTTGGTAGCTCCAAATATTCCGAAACTTGGTGAGGGCCTCTGGTTTAAATGAGATAGTGGCCACAAAAGTTTTCAGAATTTTATAAAGTGATTTGGTGTCTAAACTAAATCAGAAACAAACTGAAAAATTAGAAAACAGAAACAACTAATAAAAGAGAGAGAGAAGGCCACTGGGCCACTTACCTGACAACCTACCTGCGACCCAGTACTGTGCTAGGCCCAGCCAGCCACCGCACCGTCTTCAACCTCCTGCTAGTAAGCAGGAGGGCGTGTGCCCGACGTGCGCACGCACGCGCGAGGCCACCTCCAGCCCGCTTGCTTGCGCTGGATGCTTCCCGTGATGCCATGCACTCCACCTCGACCCCTTGCACCTCTCCTCTCTCTCCCTCGAGAGCTCTCCCCTCCTCTGCCTCTCTCCCACGCGACCACCGAGCGTGCACGTCGCCGCCGCTCGTTGTTCCCATAGCAACAGCCACCCCCGCGCCCCTATGATGTGCCCATGGGCTCCGCCTCCGTCGTCTATGCCTCCTCGATGACTCACACGATGCCCGATGCACTACAACGACGCCCCCGCTGCCGACTTCCTTGTTCGGTCGCCGGAGATCCCTTTTGCCGCCCTGACTGCTCCAGCTTGTCCCCGACCCCACTAACTAGCTCGCCGTGACTGCTATGAGCTATTGCCTCTCCTCCCCCTCTCCGTTCTCGCTGCCATTCACCGTAGCGACTGCACGGATCTCAACCGCACGCGTCGCCACCTGAACTCGCCGCCGACGTGGTCCCGGCCATGCAACGGCTCAGCCACCTTGTCCACCTTGCTCACCGCACCGCGTAGGGCTTGTAGGATCTAACCTCATGCCTGCAAGTTCACCGTAGCGACGGCTTCGAGCTCTCCCGAGCTCCGGCAGTCGCCAAGGTCGCCGCCATCGTCGTCTCCGGCCACCCCGAGTCCAACCACCACCACCACTTGACGCTGCTCACTCCCAGCTACTGTAGATGCCCCCACCACCCGTTTGGTCGTCTTAGCGCGAAACTCACGCCCTCCGCCGCGTTCGGTCATCGTCGGCGGCTAAACATCGGTGATTTGACCTAGATTGACCAGGGATTTGACCCCCATGGGTCATTGACATGTGGGCCCCGCCCCTGTTCAAACCTAGATTAGCACTAAACTAACCCTAATTAGTTAGTTAACTAACTGTGTCACTGACCAGTGGGTCCCACTGGTCAGGTTTGACCTGGCCACCTATTGACCTGCTGATGCAGTGCTGACGCGGGAATAGACTTCTCTGGATTTAATCTTATTCAAGAAATTCCAGAAATTAGTGTAAACTTCAAAAAATCATAGAAATTAATCTGTAACTCCAAATGGAAAGATTTACATATGAAAAATGATCAGAAAAATCCAATCTGTCCATCTATACTAGTTTCATGCATGGTTAAACAACTTAAATTTGTTGTTTGGATCGAAACATGATAATGCACTTTATAAGTTCATAGTTTCACTTTAAACTTGAACCTTGGGTTCAAAATAGCTCAAACCCATCTGGTTTTAGTTGCATTAGCTCAATCAAAGCATACTGCCATGTCATTATCATGCATCATAATTGTTGCATTGCATTGATTGTGTTCTTCCTTGTTTGCCAGTATTTGTCCCCTCTCAGTAGACGTGGTTCCGACGATGAGTTTGATGACACTGATGGAGAGCTATACTATCTTCAGAAATGCCAGGCAAGCAAAACCCCCTTGTTCATTCCGATACAATCCCACTCTTTTGCTTCTGCTCTCTTTTACTACATTAGGACAACAAGGTTTCAATTGTTACATGCTGCGGTAGTTGAACCCCTTTCCTCTGCATGACCTGTCATTGCCACAATAAATAGATGAAACCCACTAGGATGAGTAGGAGTTGTTTGAGCCCTGATGTGCCTACTCATTCATGCTTGTTTGTCATGCCTGCTATTGCTTAGAGTTGTGTCAGGTCTAATTCATCGGGGATAAATTGGGAAGTTGTGAACATGTCCTACTATTGAGAGCTAAGTGTGTGAACACGATTTGGTAAAGGTAGCGGTGAGAGGCCATGTAGGAGTACAAGGTGGGTTGTCCCATTGAAACCGTCCTCAGGAATTGAGTTCTGTGTTTGTGATCCATGAACAACTACTACCACACATTGGGATCCTTAATTGACTCTCTCGACTTATTAACCGCCCCTATCCTCTGTCCAGAAGGTGCAAGTAGTTTCTGGTGTTTGTAGTATGCTAGAGGCTATGCGCAGCGCTGACCCGAGGGGTGGGCTGTGATGCGGTAGGCACGTGGCACGGTCTACTGGGACGCCCGTTTGGTGCCTCGGGAACCCTGCACACATTGTTCGGGGCCATATGTGGAAACTTCGGCCGGACTACCTGCGGATGGAACCTGAATAGGCGAAAAACCTGGACTAGGGACTTGTGTGGTTAGTCAGGTCATGGTCTAGCTACACCCACGTCGGCTTTCGCTTGAAGTCTGCCGAGCACATGTCGTGTGTAGACGCTAAGTGGTGGAAACATGTGTGAAGAAGTACACCCCAGCAGGGTTGTAAATGATGTATTCTAATAGCCGCGTCTGCGGTAAAGGACCTCTGGGTTGCCTGTACAATTCATAGACAAGTGAAAGTGGATACTCTAAAATGCGCAAGATAAGCGTGAGTGCTATGATGGCATTCTTGTAGGGAGACGGGAGCGGATCCATAGTGGTGTATTGATTGGAGAATCTGTGGACTCATGTGTGCCACCCCAAAAGAGTTACTTG
The DNA here is from genome assembly GCF_002162155.2 of Triticum dicoccoides. Taxonomy (NCBI): domain Eukaryota; kingdom Viridiplantae; phylum Streptophyta; class Magnoliopsida; order Poales; family Poaceae; genus Triticum; species Triticum dicoccoides. Next base: position 265,659,967 of record NC_041390.1, on the reverse strand, counting down.
CAGTCGTAGTTCAGGATAGCCACCAAGTCAAAGCTAGCTTGCTGCAGTTAAACTCCACCACCCCTTTGTTGATACTGATGCATATGTAGCTAGTTCTGATGTAAGTCTTGCTGGGTACATTTGTACTCACGTTTGCTTAATTTATGTTTCTGTAGAGAGACTTCAGTCTTGCTATTAGTTCCGCGTGGAGTTTGATGTTTAGCTTGTTACCTCAGCTACGATATTGTACCCTTTAGAGGGTCTTGTGGATAGATAGGCTTACTAGCCTTCTCTATTTTCAGATGTCTTTACTTAGACATGTTTATGCTTCCATATGTGCTTGTTGCTTGTATGACTTGAATGCTGGGTCATCTGACCCATGTTTGTAATATCTGGCTCTTCGGAGCCTAATGAATAATACTTTGAGTCATAGAGTTTTGTTGTGATGCCATGTTGTATTTGCACATATCGAGCATATTGTGTGTATGTTATTGAAATTCTTGGTATGTGTGGGATCCGACAACCCAGTTGTTTATTATTGGTAGCCTCTCTTATGGGGAAATGTCTCCTAGTGCTTCCACTGAGCCATGGTAGCTTGCTACTGCTCTGGAACACTTACACTAGCCGACATGTGTCCTTCTTCGTCCCTGTGTCTGTCTCTTTGGGGAAATGTCACGCGTTATTCCATGAAGTCCTTGTAGCTTGCTATGACATGGGTTCATACGTCTATGACTGACATGTTCGTTGCTGGGTCATGTATGCCTGTCCCTGTAAGTTAGTGCCACCTTGGGTTTACAACTAGTCGTGTCGGCCCGGGTTCTCTGTCATATGGATGATAGAGACACTATCATATACGTGAGCCAAAAGGCGCAAAAGGTCCCAGGCCAGGTAAGGTGGCACCTGTGGGAATACGAAGCGTGAGGCCGCAAAGTGATATGATGTGTTACATGCTAGATTGGTGTGACTTAGGATCGGGGTCCTGACAGCTTTGGTATCAGAGCCTGACTGCATATAGGATTACCAAGCCAAACTGGTCAAAGTTGAGTCTAGAAATTCTTCAGTTATGTAAGGGAATTGATTGTGGAAGGGAACGCACGACTCTTTTTACTCCTTTACCTTATGCCCTTCTGATCCGAGTCATCCTCTTCTCTTCTACGGGGATTAAGAACTAGGCTTCTCATCTTCTATCAAGATCATGTGTTACTAATCTGTAGACTTATAGGATTGATAGTTTCAAGCCTCAATTCAGTTTCTACTACTTCCGTATGTTCATAGCCGGCCTTAGAACCTTGATATTGTGATGTTGAGTGGCTATGCTATCATTTTGCAGGATGTCTCAAATCTTTTTGAGCATTTTATAGTCGTTATGCTGTCCGAATCATCCCAGGTTTCTAAATAGTCTGATGCATTTGCAAATCCCTTCTTTCCATTCATGATGTTCCTTTGGGCCAGATTAACCACACTAATCAGTGTGTTGAGGTACTCCATTGCCTCGACATGTATGTTCAAGCTATTATTATGACCCTAGGTGTCCTACAGAACCACCCAATAATCTAGCTCTAATTTGTATTCCTAGTGTGATGATTCTGGCCATCATTCTCAAAAGCATCCTGTGATGCCATTTAGTTAGTAGGCATTCAATTCCTGGGTTTTTGAACCCGAGATTCACTCTACTCATTCATGTTGATAGTGTTTGCTAGTTCCTTTAGGATATTAGTAACCTTTGCGATAGTCCTCGAGATCCATGTTATAACCTTCTTCCAAATACTATGAACTGCTTATGGCAGGAGTTCTCTCGAACCAAGGGATCATAACAAAAGTGCTCTTGATGAGTTCTGCATTATGGCCGAGACTCTGCCAGTCCTACCTTTCTGCATTGGTTATCCGGAAGAAATAAGTTGAGCTTGCTCGACCTACTAACCTATGCATCCACAACGTCCCTTAGAGTTGTCCCTCTTCACCTATATTACGACCATCGTCTATCAATTGATAGTCAAGGGTATGCGTGCATTTGTGTTCATCGATGCCTATTATTCTTGTGGTCCATCCAGTCATTCTATTCGAGAATGTCTAGGAGAAACAAACTCCAGTACCCTATCCATTTCTTGGATTGGGTCAAAGCAGTTGTATTCCGCAGATAAGAATGCCAATCTAGCTTCTAATCTGTTCTACCCTGGAGTATTGCCATCTTATGTAAAGAATGGCATGGGAATTGCACAACCTCTTATGAATTATTGATGCCATGATACTTCTCGCCATCATTATTCATTCCCCGGTCCCGTGTTGTTGCAACCGAAATGCCGACAAGTGAACCATGATGTGTGAAATCAATACTCCTAGCAATCCCGTTGCTTGGTAGCTAATGGACAATAATTTCATTCTTAGCGTGTTGGTTATTGAATTATCATTCTAAGATTGATCGTGTTACCTAGTCCATTTTCCCTGGTGCACTCTTTGATCAAGAGCTAGGATGGTGTCAATCCTTGCTCATGTGATCACATCATCTTGCCTGAAAAGCAAGATTGTTCTCGAGCTTAATAACATGTCGGTGGTTCGTGATTTGCAAAATATCTTCTTGGAAGTATCACTAGGTTGTTCCCTGATTGATATGTTGAGCTTGTGATCAAGTTGATTTTCCAATAAACCACTCCTTCTCCAAGAATCTGTATTGGATACCCCTGAGCTAGTTGGTTAAGCCAAACAACAACTTTGAGAGTTGGAAGATAAAAGTTTGTCCGACTTAGTTCATCTCTAAGGGATATCTTCTGTGTGTGTTGAAGAAAGATGATATCTTCATCAATTGGTCCTCGTGATCAGTTATTGGATCTATTATCTTGTACAAACTTTGATTTGAGTGTGGGCTATCCTCAAATCAAATAGGAACCAACGATGTTCGTAATGTTGTCTTACTCGTGGATGTTTCCTCGAGCATACACCATTACATCTTTTGGTCTGACCAAGCTATCACCTTGTTCACATAGTCGTGGAATTCCATCCATATGGAAATCTCGATGAATTGTTGCTGAGCCCATCAGCAACATAATTATCATCTCCATGATTATGTTGAACATTAAAGCTAGTGTTGGAAACTTTTGTAAGCATTAACTTCATGTCCCATTCATGAAGTATATGCTTGGTGTAACAAGTGATTCTCTCCAAGTTCACGTGCATTAGGTGTAAGTTGCCGCCGTGGATTCGAGAAAGATTGTTTTGCTTCCTCTGGAATCATCCCAAGTTAGTCATGCACATGTGCAAAGTATTCTGTGGTTTGGAGACTTGCAACCTTCATTCTATACGTGTCCCTAGCACACCAAGCCACTATCTTATTTGTTCAAGGAGAAGAAGTTCCTTCATAAGAGCTAATCATAAGACTTATGCAAGGACTTCGTTATCCGCAATAATGGTTCCCAACCAGAACTTGTAGTGTTTTGTTGTAAGACTACCATGTGGTCATGCTTGTTTGGGACATCATGTTCACACATGTGTAGCAGAGCTAGCTCATGCTTTGGAGCTTGCTACCATAGTTCATCTCCCGAGAATCTCGCAATGTCATCTTGTCGATTTGTGTTGCCACCTTTCCTTTCCAGACGTTGTCTGAATTATCCTGTTACCAACCATATTTGAATCTCAGGCAGATATGATGGTTGGAACTTCTTCCAAGAACCATGATTTTGGTTCCAGTGAAGTGGACGCACCTAGCTGGAAGCACTATTATTGTAGTATCTTAATTAAGCTGTTTGGTCACTTCCCATGAGGATTTCTCATGACTTATTCTAGAAGTTGTTCCTTATGGATTTTGTGCTCCAGAAGTCCGAACTTTACTTGATGGCCATGTTGATGCTTTTTAAGCATCACCGTGGTAGCTAGGACATCAAGGAGAACATTAGAAGCGGAGTGCTAAATGTCTCTCAATCGATCATCTGGATTTTGTTTCCTTGGCATTGGTAAGGTAAAATCCGAGAAAGTGTTTGTCTTCCTTTGCATCTGCGTCATCCATCACCGTTCATCATGGTAGTATGAACTATTACCAACATCTTTAGCACAGATGTTGATAAAACCCTGATGAGTAAGGAAATGCTCAAGTTCTTGAGAGCACGCTCAGTCACTGGGTTATATCCTCGGCATCATCTGGAATGTGTTCTCCGCTTGCTGAGTTGTCTTATAACTCTAGTTTTCTTTCCAAACTGAGTATGTCATTTCTCCGAACTCCTTCAAACAATTGTTTGTGATTTTCCATGGGATGGTCTAGAGAGTTTCAATGATTTCTATATCAAAAGTAATTCCTTTTGCCCCTCAAGGGAATATTTGTACGAGTCACCTCCCCCAAGGTGTCCCGTTATGGAATCATGGCAATTATCTCCTTGCTACTTTGAAACCATGCACCATCCTACTCAAGCGTGGAATTGTTTCCTACCAAGTTGAACCTTCATCATCTGATATTTTTCCATCCCTCTTATGTGTGTTTTGAGTCTCAACTCAAGAGGTGTTTTACGTCTCAACCCATGAGTTGATCCAGAGTTGCTCGATCTTTGTAAAGATCGATTCCTGTAGAATCTCTTTCTATCGTCACTGTGTTGGACAAAGATCTCGAAAGCAAGGATGTCAAGATCAACATGAAGCAAGCAATCAACGTTATTAAGGAGTGCAATCTGGAACATGAAGGTTGTGTTGGCTTTGTGTCCCCTCTGTCTTCTTCCCTCACGTCTTGAATCTCAGGACGAGATTCTTGTTTAGTGGGGGTGAGTTGTCGCAGCCCTAGAATTTGTTTGTAGATAGTTGCATAAGCATCCATGCATCATGTCTAAATTTATTTGTAAATTGAAATGGGGATTGACCAAACCCTAGCACCAAATGGAATTCAATTAGGTTCAGTTTAAAAATATGTTCAATGAACCAAAAATGCCTTCAGAAAAGTTCATCATTTTTGAAATGGGTGAAAACCTCTGCCAAAATGGTGCACATTTTCTAGGTCATTTCTGGATTTCTGAATTAACTCATATTGTATTTGAATTGCAGCTATTAATTACTATAAAATATTTGGTAGCTCCAAATATTCTGAAACTTGGTGAGGGCCTCTTGTTTAAATCATATAGTGGCCACAAAAGTTTTCAGAATTTTATAAAGTGATTTGGTGTATAAACTAAATCGGAAACAAACAACAAAATTAGAAAACAGAAACAACTAATAAAAGAGAGAGATATAGAGAGAGACAAGGCCACTGTGCCACTTACCTGACAGCCTACCTGCGGCCCACTAATGTGCTAGGCCCAGCCACCCATCGCACCGTCTTCAACCTCCTACCAGTAGGTTGGAGGGCGTGTGCCCGCCCTGCGCACACACGCGCAAGGCCACCTCCAGCCCGCCTGCTTGCGCTGGACGCCTCCCGCGACGCCACACACTCCCCCTCGACCCCCTACACCTCTCCTCTCTCTCCCTCGAGCGCTCTCCCCTCCTCTGCCTCTCTCCCACATGACCATTGAGCATGCACATCGCCGCCGCTCGTTGTTGCCATAGCAACACCCACCCCCGTGCCCCTCTGGCATGCCCATGCGCTCCGCCTCCATCGTCTATGCCTCCTTGACGATTCACGCGATGCCGGAGGTGCTGCAGCGACACCCTCGCCGTAGAATCCCTCGTTTGGTCGCCGGAGATCCCTTTCCCCGCCCCAACTACTCCATCTTGTCCCCGACCCCGCTGACTAGCTCTCCATGACCGCTCTGAGCTTCTACCTGTAACGCCCTCGATGCGGCTATATTCCCCACGTGTCGAAGCACAACTTAGAGGCATAACCGCATTGAAAGAAATGTCGCAAGTGAGGTAATCTTCACACAACCCATGTAATACATAAGGGAAAGAGATACATAGTTGGCTTACAATCGCCACTTCACACAATTACATGAATAAAGCATTACATCAACCAGATACAATCAAGGCCCGACTACGGAGCCAAAATAAAAGAAGACTACCCCAAAAGCTACACAGATCTCCGATCGACCCCAACTGGGCTCCACTACTGATCGACTAGAATGAAACAACATAAAGAACAAGATCTTCATCGAGCTCCTCCTTGAGCTTGGTTGCGTCACCTGTACGGTTTCATCGACACCTGCAAACTGGTTTTGGAAGTATCTGTGAGTCACGGGGACTCAGCAATCTCACACCCTCACGATCAAGACTATTTAAGCTTATGGGTAAGGTAAAGGTATGAGGTGGAGCTGCAGCAAGCGACTAGCATATTTGGTGTTTAACAACGCAAATGAGAGCGAGACGAGAAGGCAAAAGCACGGTCGAGAATCTATGATCAAGAAGTGATCCTAGAACAACCTACGTCAAGCATAACTCCAACACCATGTTCACTTCCCGGACCCTGCCGGAAAGAGACCATCACGGTTACACACGCGGTTGATGTATTTTAATTAAGGTCAACTTCAGGTTTTCTACAACCGGACATTAACAAATTCCCATCTGCCCATAACCACGGGCATGGCTTTCGAAAGTTCAAATCCCTGCAGGGGTGTCCCAACTTAGCCCATCACAAGCTCTCACAGTCAACGAAGGATATTCCTTCTAGCGGGAAGACCCGATCAGGCTCGGAATCCCGGTTACAAGACATTTCGACAGGTAAAACAAGACCAGCAAGACCGCCCGATGCGCCGACATCCTGATAGGAGCTGCACATATCTCGTTCTCAGGGCAACACCGGATGAGCGCTCCGTACAACTAAAACCAGCCCTCAAGTTTCCCCGAGGTGGCGCTGCAAAGGACTCTAGTTCGGACCAACACTTAGACAAGCACTGGCCCGGGGGG
>NC_041390.1:265647978-265652835 GCF_002162155.2 Triticum dicoccoides | reverse complement strand
GACCCTCGGGATGCGCGACTCCCAAGGGAAAAAGGCTAGGTGGCGAATGGTAAAGCCAAGGTTGGGCCTTGCTAGAGGAGTTTTATTCAAGGCGAACTGTCAAGGGGTTCCCATTATAACCCAACCGCGCAAGGAACGCAAAATCCGGGAACATAACACCGATATGACGGAAACTAGGGCGGCAAGAGTGGAACAAAACACCAGGCATAAGGCCGAGCCTTCCACCCTTTACCAAGTATATAGATGCATTAATTACATAAGAGATATTGTGATATCCCAACAAGTAAACATGTTCCAACAAGGAACAACATCTCCATGTTCCAACAAGGAACAAACTTCATCTTCACCTGGAACTAACAACGCTATAAGAGAGGCTGAGCAAATCGGTAACATAGCCAAACAATGGTTTGCTAGGACAAGGTGGGTTAGAGGCTTGGTTCAACAATATGGGAGGCATGATAAGCAATTGGTAGGTATCGCAGCATAGGCATAGAAAAAGAGCGAGCAACTAGCAAGCAAAGATAGAGGTCATTTCGAGGGTATGGTCATCTTGCCTGAAATCCCGCAAGGAAGAAGAACGAGTCCATGAAGAAGACAAACGGACGTAGACGAATGGGTCCTCACAAATGCGACATTACCGGAACCAACCTGAAGAAGCAACACCGGAAAGAAGCACACAACATAGTAAACAAACCACACATGAACATGGTATGATATGCGGGATGCGATATGCGGTGCATATGCATGATTTGGAAAGGAATGATTGAACCTGGCCTCAACTTGGAAATCCAAGAGTGCCACTGGAAAGGTGAGGTGATTTCGGTTGAAATCGATATAAAGATCACCGGAATCGGATGCACGGTTTGGAAATGGCAAGCAAAACAAATATGGCACCTGTCTGCGATAATCAGCAAGTGACCAACTAAATGCATCAAGATAAATATGCTACATCACTCAAACATGGCAACAAAATACATTGCCGGGATCCAATCATGAAGCTTGACAAAAGATGAACACTGAGCTACGGCTAATTCATCCATTAATAGGTTCAAACAAGCATGGAAAAAGTGCAAATGACAACAGGTTTCAGACTTAGTGAAATCAACACAAGTCTAGAATTTATCATCAGGAAGCACACTTTAGAGCATGAAAACTACATGCTACAGGAACTTAACATGGCAAAGCAAGGCATGGCATGAAGCTACTCAAAGCACTTAACAAAAGTCCCTTAGTGACCCTGAGCCAAAAGGGGTCATAAAATACAATTGCAAGCATGTGAACATGGCAAAAACATAAACAGATTCAGACTTGGTGAAAAACTGGAGCATGCAAATCAGTTAACGAGTAGGCATGTTTACGAGCTCGATGCACTCACTACAGAGCATGGCATGACAAAATAAGCATACACCCATCAAGCATACATGGCATAGAAGCTAGAAATGGAAAGAACAACATCATAGCATGCACGGATCAATAGCAACAACCTCGGCAAAATCGCTAAACAAGTCAACAATTTGCCAGGATTCAGTTTATAGCAAAAGTAGAGCTCGATTGACTCAAGCTAGGGTGCTCCATAAATGCAAAAAAAGACATGGATGGATAGAGCACCACAATGTTAACAAAACATCCTTACTGATCATCCTCAAAAGAGGCACGGATCACTAGGAAACAACATGAACATATGGCATAACAACGAAAACAGGACAAGGACTTAGTGAAATTCTAAGTCCCTGAAATCAGCATTACTGATTACGCTACTTTGCAAGCTTGTGCTAGTCACCACAAATATCACAAAAAATACATGGCATACACCCCTGTAAAGATGGCATGGCATATAACAAAACACATGTAGAGCTCAGGATCATAGGATGCAAACATTAATCATGGCAAAAATGACAAAATGCCATTTGCTGAAACAGATCTGACAAATTCACCACATAGCCCTCTTCCAACAGCATTTCGGGCATCAAGATGAGCTCAAATGAAAATGATGCAATGAGATGAAATGATGTACTTGTCGAGGCGAACATTTTTATATGCTACACGCGCAAATCAGAACTACGGATGCGGAGATACGATGCGATGAAGATTGCATAAAAACATAGCAGATCTGGGGACTTAGAAGAAATTTGGACCTCTCCGGGAAAAGTCAAACCGGGACGAAGCGGTGTGGGACGGAGGGATCCGGATCTGGAACGGAGGCTGTTTGGATGGATGGTGTGGTGGATCTTGTCCACCTCGCGGTGGATCCGACCGGACTTGCTCCGGCGAGCTCCACGAGCTCCGGCAACGATGGAGAGGCGGCGCGGGAGGCCAGAGGTGGCCGGGTGGCGACGGATGAGGGCGGCCGGCGAGGAAGGGGCCCGAGCGCAGCGAGCTTCGGGCTGGGGTGGCACCCTGCGAAGGAGACGGCGATGGTGTGGCACGCCGGCGAGAAAGACAGGGCGGCGGGCGGTGCAGGCGGCGGCGGAGCTGCGCGCCGGCGTTGGGCGCGAAGTGCGGCGGCCGGTCGGGCGATGGGGAGGACCAGGCGCAGGGCGGCGAATAGTCCAGGCGGCGGCGCGGATCTGGGCCCGCGCGGGCCCGCTATAGGCTCCGCGGGCCGGCGGGCGCGGGGCCGAAGTGGGGCGCGGGCGCGGACAGGTGGCGGCGTCCGATTCGCTGCGGGGTGGTGGGGTGGTGACGTGGCGGCCGCTGGTTGGCTGGAGTGAGGTGGCGGCGGTGGCTGGACATTGTCCGGCGCGGAGGTTTTTGTCTGGTGGCGCAAGGAGGACGAAGGTTAGGGTTAGACTGCGCGAAAAATCGGGGAGAGCCACATATATATAGGTAGAGGGAGCTAGGAGAGTCCAAATGAGGTGCGGTTTTCGGCCACGCGATCGTGATTGAACGACCGAGATGATGGAGGAGGTTTAGGTGGGTTTTGGGCCAAAATGGAAGGGTGTTGGGCTGCAACACACACGAGGCCTTTTCGGTTCCTCGGTTAACCGTTGGAGTATCAAACGAAGTCCAAATGGCACGAAACTTGACAGGCGGTCTACCGGTAGTAAACCAAAGCCGCATGACAAGTCTCGGTCCAATCCGAAAACCTTTAACACCCGCACACGAAAAGAGGTAGAAAGGGGCACCGGGTGACATAGGAGCGCCGGATTGCAAAACGGACAATGGGGAAAATGCTTGGATGCATGAGACGAACATGTATGCAAATGAAATGCACATGATGACATGATATGGAATGCATGACACGCAAGCAATGACAAGCCAACAACAACAAATAACTGAAAGACACCTGGCACATCGGTCTCGGGGCGTTACACTACCTCTCCTTCCCCTCTGCGTTCTCGCTGCCGTTCACCGCAGCGACTGCATGGACCTCAACCGCACGCATCACCGCCTGAACTCGCCGCCGACGTGGTCCCAGCCACGCAACGGCTCGGCCACCTTGTCCACCTTGCTCAACGCACCTCTTAGGGATTGTAGGAGCTAACCTCATGCCTGCACGTTCACCGTAGCGATGGCTTCGAGCTCGCCCGAGCTCTGGCAGCCACCAAGGTCGCCGCCGTCGTCGTCTCCGGCCACCCCGAGTCCAACCACCACCACCACTCGACGCGGCTCACTCCTAGCTACGCGTAGATGCCCTCTGCCGCCTGTTTGGTCACTGGAGTGCGAAACCCACACCCTCCACCGCATTCGGTCATCGGCGATGGCTAAACGCCGACGATTTGACCCAGTTTGACCAGGGATTTGACCCCCCTGGGTCACTGACATGTGGGCCCCGCCCCTGGTTAAACCTACATTAGCACTAAACTAACCCTAATTAGTTAGTTAACTAACTGTGTTTCTGACCAGTGGGTCCCACTGGTCAGGTTTGACCTGGGCCACATATTGACCTACTGATGCAGTGCTGACGCAATGCTAACACAGTAATGGACTTTTTTGGATTTAATCTTATTCAGGAAATTCCACAAATTAGTGTAAACTTCAAAAAATCATAGAAATTAATCTGTAACTCCAAATGGAAAGATTTATATATGAAAAATGATCAAAAAAATCCAATATATCCATCTGTACTGGTTTCATGCATGTTTAAACAACTTAACATTGCTGTTTGGATCGAGAGATGATAATGCACTTTATAAGTTCATAATTTGACTTTAAACTTGAACCTTGGGTTCAAAATAGCTCAAACCCGTCTGGTTTTAGTTGCATTAGCTCAATCACAGCATATTGCCATGTCATTATCATGCATCATAATTGTTGCATTGCATTAATTGTGTTCTTCCTTGTTTGCCGGTATTTGTCCCCTCTAAGTAGACGTGGTTCCGACGATGAGCACTACAAAAAAAAGACACATCCGTGACATTTTGGGCCGAACAATTTTTTTGCTGTCATACATATGACACTTCTATGGCAATAATTGTGACAAAACCCGGTATCATCATAGATGTGGTGGGCTCCTACTTCTATGACAAAAAATCATGACAGAAAATGGGCTTTTCATCCTGGGCGGGTCGGAGACGCAGTTGCATGACATTCTTTGGGCCGTCCATGATGGAAAAAACCGTGGTAGAAGCGAGGGCGAGGAAAATTTCGAGGAGTTCCCGGTTACGGTGGGAGGTCGGGGGCCGAGCGATGCATGTTTCTCTCGTACATGTACACGCGTGTGTGCGAGGTGTTGGCTCTAACTGAACCCGAGCGAGGCGTTGGGCTCTAACTGAACCCGAGCGATTGCACTGCAGGCTACACGTTACTGAACCCGAGCGATCGATCGATGGCTGTTAACTGAACCCGATCGAGCGATTCCTTCGCTACCACTGCTAACTGAAGCCGATCGATGCTGCCTCTAGATGAACAGTGAGC
>NC_041390.1:265630386-265647607 GCF_002162155.2 Triticum dicoccoides | reverse complement strand
AACAGTTCCTAGTGGGGGTGGATGAACAGGACTCCGTGGTGTTGCCTGTGGATGAACAGGACCCCGATCGATCGGCCGGTTGGGGCTGGATGAACAGGACCCGTGGAGGGCTGGATGAACAGGACCACCCCGTGGAGGGCAGGATGAACAATAGATGATGGAGGGCAGGATGAACAGTAGCCCGTGGAGAGGGCTGGTTGAACAGTAGCCGGTGGAGTAGCGTGCGGTGGAGGCTGGATGAACAGGAGCCCGTGGATGAACAATCACAGGTGGAGGCTGGAGGAGGTCGACGGTGGATGAACAATAGCTGGTGGAGGCTGGAGGGGGTCGACGGTGGAGATGAACAATATCCCATGGAGTCCCGTTTTGCGGTACGCCACACCCCTCCCGATGAACAGGACCCCCGTTTCGACCGCAGCGCTCCAACACAAGTCCATTTCATCCGTTTTGCGGTACGCCACACCCCTCCCGATCAACAGGACCCCCGTTTCGACCGTAGGAGGTCCGTTTCCGCCGTTTTGCGGTACGCCAGACCCCTCCTGATAAACAGGATCCTGTTTCGAACGTGGCCGGTTGAATACAAGGCCGTTTCCTCCGTTCTGCGCTATGCTAGGCCTCGTTTCCATCGCCTGTTCTGTCCAAGCCCTCCCGATGAACATGACGCATTCCGTTGCCTCCCCATGAACACGACGACGATGCTGTTTCTCCGTTCCGACCCAGCCATGTACACGAGCCCTCGCCGTACGTATGCACAAGTAGGCGTTTGAGACCCCGCCCATATGTACACATACGTGGCCGTATTTTCTTTCTTGCACCCTGGCTGCCTCTACTACGACACGTGCGCGCCTCTAGATCCACCAGTATATATGTACATACACGTTCGCGACCAGAATGACAACGCTACGTACGCTTCGACCAGGTGGGTCCCGACTGTCAGGCACTTCCTTGCGTGCGAAGATGTAGCTGGTGGGTCCCAGCAGTCAGGGGGGCGAAATACGGTGGCCCGTCTGGTGGGTCCCCGTTGTCAGGTGGAGGAATAATTATTTTGCATGTAATAAGGAGGCACTTCCTTGCTGCGGCCGTGGACCCAGCTGTCAGCCTCTCCACGTACAGTCCACGTCCGATGGAAGTCGTTCCTTGACCACGTTGACCACGCCGCGCCGAGAGCACCAGGGCGGTGGACGACGGCGAGGCCTAGGAAGGGGACGACGTGGAGCCGGGGAAGACGCGGCAGTGGATGCCCACGCTTAGAGGAGTACGAGGGTTCACTGGTTCACTGCGATGTGAGGCTGCCGTCGCCTTAGAATAACAGGGGGTGTGGGTGAGTAGAGGGATGGCCTGGCCAGCGGTGGGAGTAGTAGGGGGCGGTGAGGCCTCCGCCACATCGCAGCCGGCCATGGGAGGTAGGAGCACGAGGCACGACCGGTGCTGGTTTGGGCGGCTGGAGCAACAAGACCAGAGGTTGAAGAAGCACTACGGCCGTTGGATGGACATCGTACGGTCACTGGAGCTAGAATCGTGCATATTGACTAAGTTGACAAAGCCCTCCATCCCCGTCAACTTAGTAGGCCCACAAGTCAGCCTCCCACCAAGGTGGGTCCCAGCTAGCAGGGGTATTCATTTTTTTGTGCGTAATAAGGAGGCACTTTCGGTGGGTCCGAGCTGACAGCAGGGGGAATGTTTTTTTCGCGAAATACGATGGCCCATCGGGTGGGTCCCAGCAGTCAGGGGCAAACGTTTTTTCGTGATATACTGGTGGGCGTCCGGTGGGTCCCTGCTGTCAGGTGGAGGAATAATTATTTTCCGCGTAATAAGGAGGCACTTCCTTGCGGCTGCCTTGGACCCAGCTGTCAGCCTCTCCACGTACAGTATTCTTCCGATGGAATTCGGTCGTTGACCACATTGACCACGCCACACCGACAGCACCACGGCGGTGGACGACGACGAGGCCTAGGAAGGGGACGACGCGGAGCCGGGGAAGACGCGGCAGTGGATGCGCACGCGGAGAGGAGTACGAGGGTTCACTGGTTCGGCTGTGCTGCCGTCGCCGCAGAATAACAGGGGGTGTGGGTGAGTGGAGTGGAGGGATGGCCTGGCTAGCGGTGGGAGTAGTATGGGGGCGGTGAGGCCTCCGCGGTAGCACAGCCCGCCACGGGAGGCAGGAGCAGGCGGCCCGACCGGCGCTGCTTTGGGCGGCTGGAGCAAGAAGACCAGAGGTTGAAGAAGCACTACAGCCGTTGGATGGACATCGTACGGTCAGTCGAGCTAGAATCGTGCATATTGACTAAGTTGACAAAGCCCTTCGTCCCCGTCAACTTAGTAGGCCCACTATACTGGGTCCCAGCTAGCAAGGGGAGTATTCATTTTTTTGTGCGTAATAAGGAGGCACTTCCTTGCGTGCGAAGATATAGCTGGTGGGTCCGAGCTGTCAGCGGCGGTAACGTTTTTTCGCGAAATACAGAGGCTGTTTCGGTGGGTTCCAGATGTCAGGTGGAGGAAATCATTATTTTGCGCGTAATAAGGAGGCATTTCCTTGCGTGCGGCCGTGGACCCAGCTGTCGGCCTCTCCACGTAAAGTCCACTTCAGATGCATGTCGGTCGTCGACCATGTTGACCAGGCCGCGCCAAGAGCACCAGGACGATGGACGACGGCGAGGCCTAGGAAGGGAATGACACGGAGGCAGGTAAGACTCGGCAGTTGTTTTCCACGTGGAGGGGAGTATGACTGTACGAGGATTTACTGGTTCGTCTGCCGTCGCCAGATAACAACAACAGGTGTGGGTGAGTAGAGGGATGGCTAGGTCAGCGATGGGAGTATGGTGGGGCGGTGCGGCCTGCACGGCAGCAGAGCCGGCCGCGGGGACGAGGGAGCAGGCAGTACCGCCGACGCCTGTTTGAGCGGCTGGAGCAGGAAGAGCGGAGATTGAAGAAGCACGACGGCCGTTGGATGGCCATCCAACAGTCACTGCTTGTGCGTCAACCTTTTTTTAGGAATGCCTCAAATCTGTTTAAAACAACATACAACCCATCTGCCATTATTTCTAATAATTTACAGCCCATTTGCTAATTATTAAGGTTTTTTTGGAGCCCATATTCTTTTTTGATAGCATTACAGTCCATATTGTGCCCACGGTTAAAAAATTATACGAAATTTTGCATATTTCGGTGCGGTCCGAACTGTTTTTAATCCCGAAATTTTGACTCACATTCAAACTGATTTTAGAAATAAATGTATATCAATATAAAATCCAACAAATTCTCCACGCATAAAAATTAATGTAATTTCAAATCTCGAAATGAAGAAAAGATATTTGAAACTAATTGCCGGTTTGATGTGTTTTAAAAATGTACAGCCCATTTCTCATTACTGATGGGCCATTTTCTCGGCTAGCCGAATGAAAGCTCTCCCCGTCTTGAAAGATTTGCAGCCCAACAGGCCTGACAAAGCAACTTACTTGGCAAATCACAAAAAAACTGGGCTGTGGCCATGGACCCAGCTGTCAGCCTCTCCACGTACAGTACTCTTCCGATGGAATGTCATTGACCACGTTGACCACGCCGCACCGAGAGCACCAAGGCGGTGGACGATAGCGAGGCCTAGGAAGGGGACGACGCGGAGCCGGGGAAGACGCGGTAGTGGATGCCCACGTCGAGAGGAGTACGAGGGTTCACTGGTTTGGCTGCGGTGTGAGGTTGCCGTCGCCGCAGGGCCTGGCTAGCGGTGGGAGTAGTAGGGGGCGATGAGGCCTCATCGGCAGCACAACCAGCCACTGGAGGCAGGAGCAGGCGGTCTCCCTGGCGCTGGTTTGGGTGGCTGGTGCAAGAAGAGCAGCGATTGAAGAAGCAGCAGGACCGTTCGTTTCAAATCCAACGGTTACTGCTGCTAGAATCGTCTGTTGACTAAGTTGACAAGCCCTACGTACGCGTCAACTTAGTAGGCCCATAGGTCAGCCTCCCAACCGGTGCGCCCCAGATGTCAGTGGGAGGAATCATTTTTTTCGCGTAATAAGGAGGCAGTTGATTGCGTGCGGCCAGGCCAGTGGAGGGAGTAGGGTGGGCCGGGGAAGCCTGCGTGGCATCACAGCGGGCCACAAGAGGAGGGAGCAGGCAGTCTTGCTGACACTAGTTTAGGCGGCTGGAGCAGGAAGATCAGAGATTGAAGAAGCACATTGGCCATTGGATGGACATCCAACACTAACTGCTGCTAGAATCGTGTGTTCACTGACAAAGCCTTGCGTAAACAAGTCAGCCTCGAAATCTGTGGCGTGTACAGCCCATTTGCTATTATTTTTATAACTTTTACTCATTTTCTAATTCATATGGAATTTATTGCAGCCCGTTTTCCATTTTTAGAATTGCTGGCCATTTTCTGGTCAGTACCAGGGTCAAAAAATTAACGAAATTAGCAAATTCATATGTGGGAAATTTTGAAAATTCGCAAATTTTTGCTGGGGAACAAAATGTTCTTAATCCAAAAATTAATAGCCATACTAAAACAAATTTAAAAATAAATTAGTACTATGTCATGTTAAATCCAATGAAATACGTATACGATATCAGTGAAGAACAAAAACAAAAAAAAGAAACTTATATCCCATTTGCTATAATTTTTTTTGGAATTTTCAACCCCTTTTGATATTACTTTTAACAGACATTGACCATACTCTCAAGCCAGGCCGGAATGCATCCCTCCTCATCTTGAAAGATTTGCAGCCCAGTAATTCGGAGAAAACAAATAGGCCTAGCTTGGGTATTCTTCAAAAAGAAATACTGGGCTACCTATTTTCCCAAAGAACTGGTGCATGAGCATTTAGCTTTATTTATTTACTTATTTATGTTTAGGGGACCATGAGCATGTACCTGGGCCGGATTCATGTGAGAGCCTCCCTTCCAGTTAATTATGGGCTTCTCTATTGGGCCTTCATCAGTGGGTTGCATGTTATCATTGGGCCTTCCGTACGATAAATAGGATGCACTACGTACGGTACAGGGCACTAAAGGATCGAACCGTGCAACGACTTCCAAAACATTGTGTTTGTCGTTCTAACAACACATTTATTCAACTAACAGACGAAATATACTACTGATTGTACATTGAAAACAGCAGCAGCATCAACCAGGGCTGGGTGTGCAACAGAAGCAGTAAGCAGGCCAGAAGAGTGAAGACGCAACTCTCTCTTCCAAACCAAACATCAGCCATCATTACAAAAGGGTACCAAAAAAGAACAAGTGTATGCATCAAACTAAATAAAGATCCTACTACACCAAGTGTACGCATCTAACTAACTGGCTCAGTTAGAGTTACTATTTCTTTTGAAACGGAGGCAAAAGAATTGCCTTGTCGATTAATTAAGAAGAAGAGAATTGTCTGGTTAATCTACAGAAAACCGGGCTAAAACCGAAGACGTTACTATTTATTTAGCTGCAGCGGAGTCGCAGATGGAGAGGAGTGGGAAACTTCACTGGTTCGGGTGCGCGGCAGAACAACCGCGGTGGTTAGAAGGGAAAACATAAATTGGACACGGCATTACTTTTATAAGAGACCTACCTTTTATACCCCACAGTAGGCATACTAACAAGTTCACACACAAATACAACAGAAAAGGTAAACATTCATATCAAACTCAGGTTCACAGGACACGTTCATATCCATAGCCAACATTCATAATAAACAACTCAAAAGATTCATATATACACAAGCTCAGCATATCTATGCATCCAAATGATTGATAGATCACATGACAATATTCATACATAATTTACAAAAAGATTCAAATATACGCATGTTCAGTATGTTTATGCATCCAAATGATTGAGATCACAACCAATATGATCCATGGATGAACTTTAATTACCTAGGGTACAGACTAGTAAATGGTGTTCAATCGGAGGTACTTCTTGCTAAAATTAGTTCTTGTACGAGTAAACTTTCGAGTACATAAGAGGCAGCACAAACAATCTGAACTTTGCTTGTAGGTTTATCCTCAAATAGTGGCCTCGAGCCCAAGGAGGTTTGAGAAACTTGGCCACTACTTTCATCCAACCAGTTTACTGGGTCATCTTGGTCCTGTATCTCGCCAAAATTCTACATTGAAGACGAGAAAGGAGGCGGTTGAGAAAATGAACCACCCAAATTTTTTGTGCAGTTCAACTGAAATGGAGCATCCTTGGCATGCAGACTGATTAAGTGCCAGATGAATATATGCGTCAACCAACTTGTCTGGAATCTTTAGACTCAATGCCATATAGTTCGCTACCATATGTGCCGATAACCAAAAGGCACAAGTTGGGACCAAAGACTGGACTGCATTTTTCTGGGCTATGCACCAAGCAATATTTTTGGCGTTCACTCTCCTAACACTTGGAGTTTGACAATTGGTTGACGCCGGTTGATACTCGAATGAATATAGGTACTTCTTGTCAACATCGATGCTTGTCTGAGTGAACTTTGGAGTACATAGCAGCTGCATAAGTACCTGTCCATCTGATCATTTTGTGTAGTTCTACTGAAATCACCCGATGTAATGATTTGCCTGCGAGTTCAGGCTCCAAATTACTCCTTTATGAAATCGGCAGATAGTAGCGCAATACCAAATTACCAACACATATGACAGGCACAATAATCAGGATAAAGACCAGTACCAACCTGTGTGAGGTGGCATATCAATTACTATTTCCTTTGACTGGAAGCCGAGATAAGCCAAGCGACTGACAACAAAGGAAGAAAGCATGCGGGGTTTAGCGACTGACAGGAAAGGACGGAAGCTGTCAAGGCAATGAAGCACCCAAAGTTTTTGTGCAGTTCCACCAAAATCAAGCATCCCTGTTGGCACATATATTGAGAGAGTGAGATTACTGTAATAGTGGTACTAGTTTATGAAACATACACTAACAAATAGGAGCACCCTCATTATCTTAATGGGTAAAGTTAGCAACATAGTAGTCTTGCTTAAAGAGAGGTATTAGTTTATTTAATCAGTGCCAATTAGCTCAACTCAACACTCAAAGCATTGCCATTTATCATAGGTTGCAAAACTTTAACGTGCAAAGATAAAGGAGTTTCTCATGACAGTAGCACGATACAAACAGAGATGACAGCAAACTAATATGGATGAAGGCCTTAGGCCCGTACCAACCTGAGAAAAAAGCTTATTCATGTAGTCCCATAAGAGATGATAAAGCACTCACTGGAATCACACAATAGTATAATTTTTGTGCACTTCAAATGTATGGTTGAAATCACTCTTGTTTACCAGTGCTGAGATTATATCGAAAGATTATCAAGAACTTCCAGCAGAGTTAAAGCACCGGCTGGGATACAGTTCATTGTATTGTCTTGTGTAGTTCCATTTAATGTATGATTGGCACAACATGATCCCTGTTTGCACAAGTAGGAACAAGGTGAAACCTTCATTAGCTTAGTGAGAAAGGATAGGAAGACATTAGCATATTACTCAACCAGTAGCATCAAATTCATGATGGACAATATGCAAAACATTGCCTCATTGAACCAATGGCAATAAATTGACATGCAAAACAATAGCACTATTATGTCATGACACTAATAATATTCCCTCCCTGCTCCACCACATGATTCACCTCCATAGACAAACATACACACGTACATGATTCAACATAGGGTCCTACTAAAGATTTGTTTAACTCCAACAGGAAAATTAGGCAGTAATAAATTAGTGGTACTTAAGTACTCCTAATTAATTAAGTGAGACAGCAGAAGTGGAAGGGCTCCCTGGAGGATCGTCTCACATGTAAGGTAGTCATTGCCGGAGGCCTTGAATGGCCTCGACTGAGGCCTCTGGCTTCAGCAAGATCGCCTTGGCACTGTTTATTCTTCTTCTTCTTCTTCCTCTTCCTCTTCCTCTTCATGCTCTGTTTCTCTTTCTCCTCACCAGTTGGTGAAACAAAGTACAAGATTGGCCTTCTAATTCAGAATAGGTTTTGTCAGTGAGGGAGCACAAGTATACTAGTAAAAGACAACATTATTTTCTCATGGCAGTCGGAAAATAGAGATGAACACATGCATTAAATATCATTCTTACCTAAAGGAAGGTTATGGCGCCAATATGGATGATGAGGATTGGAACACAGATCTCCCATTGTGCCGTTCCACCAAAATGAACCAACTGTTCCATTCTGACATTCCAGTTAAACAACACAAAAGTCACTTCTTTTAAAAAGAGTTTTGTGCAGTGCACCAAAAGGTCACAACAGCAACCAGGTGAATTGGATATCCCTATTTGCACAAAAAGGCACAGAGGAAACAGTCAGAGTCTCAAACAATTACAGGTAAAAACATTTGGCTAAACTTGTCATGGCTTATAACAGTGGGTGCACCAGCAGTCCAGCACCATGTACGTAAACAGGGGCATAAAGTGGCGATTCATAGTTTGTTGCCCCGAGAAACAAACATCCAAGAAACATATCTGGGTTGGTCCCATTTTTGTTCACTCTAGCCACCTACTCCTATGTGTGGATAGCAAATCTAGTCCTAGTCATACCACTGTGTACAGCGTTACCCCTATATTTCCCTTTACGACCAAGAGACTGGTTGGATGACCAGTCTGTACTACTTTCACCCCCTTTCCTTCCTGTTTGTACCAAGTCTGATGTACATACTAAATTCCCGCACCCCCACTTTATTTCTTGTTTGAACCAAGTACTCCCTCTGTCCGGAATTACTTGTCATCAAAATGGATGTGTCTAGAACTAAAATACATCTAGATACATCCATTTCAATGACAAGTATTTTTGGACGGAGGGAGTACAAGATTCGACTCCATGAAGCAGCTTTACCTCTAAAAATAGAAGCAAAAAATATGTGACGTTGGACCATCCGATCGAGAGGGGCTGAGAGGTAGAAAATGATGCACATGCAGCGACGTAGCGAGCTGGGGAAGTAGAGCTAAGGCGGTTTCGAACGAAGATATACCTGAAGGTCGTCAGGATGTGGATAGGTGGGCGGCTGGAGGCCGGATCCACCCACAGGCAACGACGAAGGGATCGAAGGACCTCCCGCGCCGGCGCTCAGCCAGAGATAACGGTGCAACCGGCAGTGGGTCTCCTCCCTCGCTATCAACGACGGCCTAAACTCTGCCCCTCCTCCCCTTCACCGGCGGAGGGGGATATGTCCGGATCTATAACCAGCGGTGAGGATAGAAAGCCAGTGTTTTTTGAAGGGAGAAAGACAGTGTTACTACCCCTATCTTGTTTAAATCTGGAGAGGATGAGAGTGTGTGAATAGAGCAACCCTAGCAAGCAAGCGCGGAGGCTCCGGCCTATATATACGTAGTGAGCAACCCTAGCAAGCAAGCAACCCCTATCTTCGTCAACTCATACAAGACCGAGAAATTTCATTACTACAATGCCCTCTCCCTCGTGGGCTGAGCTCCGGTGCCTTAACTGCACCTGCCTTTGGCTGCATGACAGGAGGGCCAACCACCTGTTCGGCCCACCTGTCATGGACACAAAGGCAGGAGCAGTAAGTTGAAGCTTTCGCTATCCCTCCCGCACGAGGTGGACGGACATGCATAAGTGGATTCGATACTGTAGAAGTAGGAGTAATCATTATTGTTCGTCTTCTTGAAGAGGCGAAGAGCCAAGCGCAACCCGAACGTGGCAGTTGCGAACGCTCGCGTGGTGCGGTTCCTTGGAGTACTAGCCAGGCTATTGCATGAGACAAAATTGCTATTGTTTAACAATTAAACTCCATTATCCATTGGTTGATACTCATTCTGCATAGGTCCACGCGCTTAGCACCATTTCCTCCTAGGGTCACTAATGTTTATTTGCTAATTAATAGCATTGCATGCAATGAACTAGACATTGCAAGTCATTAAAAGCATGCACACCTCTCATCTCTTATTGGTTGATATGTCAAGAAACAAGAAACAAGGTAGAAGTTAATGCACCGTGCCTAAGTGTTTTGGGACTATTTGGTTTTCGTAAGGCTGGTCATAGTGGGGAGTAACTTAGACTAGTGTCATGCATATGGCACTAGCCTAAATTACTACCTTCATAATGTGAAGTAACATAATAGTAGTATTTTAGATGGCTTCATTTATTAGCTTGTAGACTCATATTATCTTGAAAAGCGCTATGTTACAGTAACATATTATGTTACCACCTCTCATTAATTACTTGCCACATAAGCAAAAAATTCTTGGAGTGCACTATGTTACTAGCTAAGTTACTCCCACTATGGCTAGCCTAAGATGACTTACACACCTAGATGGAGGGAGTAGTATAGCCCTGTAAACCGGAAAGGAGTATTTTCCTTTCTAGAGATTTCAACAAGTGACTAGACTACACCGTGTGCAGTACTCCCTCCCTTCCGTTTTATAGGGCTCAAATCTCAAATCTCATGAACCAAGGCATTTTGCGATTGGAGGAATGTATCTTGTACTTTACAAAACTACCCTAATTAAACTCATGCATTAATTACGCAGTTCTCTCGTTTTCCTCTCCTCCTTGGTCGCAGTGCACAATATTGAGCACTCCTATATGACTGGCCGCTCTATCTACATGCAAGACATTTCAAAGCATCCGGGCCCGCGTGCCATCCACCAAATCATAGCGAGGTGCTACAGTCGAGACTCACCTATAACCCCGGTGTGGCCGTCATGACCCATCATATCACAAAACCCACACCTTTACCAGCAGTGGTAAGGTGGCCTCCAAGTTGGACTGGACGAAGCAACCATCATTTCACTGGAACGCTCGTTCAAGCCCTTTCTTCCCTTTCTTGAAGAAAACCTCACTCCAGGCTACTTACTTCTGCCATTTTTCTTCTGTATCGACGAAGGAAAGGTGGGTGAATCAGTTATGCTGCTATATTTTCATTCCAAGAATCTTCTTTTTGCGAAGCACCGACCGATTCTCACATCCTATTCTTTTCCAGTTTTCATTGCGATTGTGGTTTCCTTTCGATTGCTTTTTGTTTGTCAGTTCATTGATGGATCCTGGAGCACTAGGCAAAGAGTTGCCAGCGGACAACCCACTGGAGACAGCGATCTCCAGGAAGCGAGCACCAACCAAAGAGTTGACCATGTTGGCGGGCCAACCCATGGAGACGAAGAACTCCAAGAAACAAGCATTGGCCAAAGAGTTGAGGACGTTGGCGGACGAACTCTTCAAAGGAAGTTGGAAGAACGGAAAGGTCCCCACCATGCCTACCCCAGGAACTCTGATTGCCACCTATGTGAGGCTCAAGACCGAGTTTGAGGAGATAGTCGCCGTTGAGAAGCAGTATTCCCCTAGCAAGGTGATGGCCCCCATCGAGGACGAGGAGATGGCCCCCGGAGGGATGAGATCCCCCGGTGAGCTGCACAAGATAAAAAATAATGGCTTATTAGCATAGTTGTGGTTTTTGAATATTTGCAATGTGCTTGCTAATATGTTAGGGTTGTGCAGGTGCCGGTGGAAGTCCTTGATGATTCCGATGTCGTGGCCCGTCCTGTTGGCATCGCCCAGGAGATCGATTCTGATGCCGCTGTCCATCCTGTGGACATCTCCCCAGAGATCGATTCCGATGTCGTGGTTAGTCCTGCGGACATCGTCCCAGAAATCGATTCCCATGCCGCTGTCCATGCTATGGTCATTGCCCAAGAGATCGATGATAAGAAATAGTTGGTCGGGCTAATCCTTCAGGGTAGTTTGCATTGCCATGTGTTTAATTACCAGAATGATGCGTGTTATCAAACCATCTTAGGGCTAGTGCACTGTCTTGTGTGGGCGGATCTTGCTACTTTTGTTTGATAGTGAATCATGCGAACCCTCTCCGAGTTATGGAAACAGATGTATCCTCACCAGCTTTTGATGTAATATATGGCATGATTAGATGTAAGTTTGAACTGTTTATCATATCAGCAGGGCTTGTTTGATGATTCTTAGTGTTAGTAGGCTAGCTACTATGCGAGCTATAGTACTTGCAAAACACTCACCGAAGAGAAACGTTGGGGCTGATGAGCTCGTGGTACGCTTATACTTATCCCTCGTCGATCGACCAATAGCCCTAGCTCCTAAAATTGTAGGCTTAGCGATCGATGACCTAGGTGGGCTAGTTTGGCCTAGTGGGTTTCAGTAATATGACGTGCAACACAAAATCATAGCAGTGCAGAGACGTACTCCCTCCGTTCCAAAATAGGTGACCTAGGCGGGCTAGTTTTCCCTAGTGGGTTTCAGTGATATGACGTGGTACAGTGCCGTGTAGTCTTCGTGTGTGGTAGCAGTATTGCGGGTACAGTAAGTTTTCTTGAAGAAGCGGAATTCAACGAAGTCATGATGGTTCCTTCATCCGAACAACTTACAGTGGGAAAGGTTGGGCCTGCGATACGACCGGGGTAGACCAGGATAATTTTGTGCATGGCAGGTGGACCAGGATGGTCGACGTCCCACATGTCCGTGAATGAAAGTATTCTTTAAGATATAGAGGACGAGCAACGAGTATTCATTGTTTATTTTATGAAAGCTATTGTCTCCACTGTTACGACGGAGGAGTGTGAAACACGGCAGCCCAGTGAACTTGGCATCTGCACTACTCCCTCCTTCCTCATGTAATGCCCAGGTTACAACTTTTTCTCACTTTCTCTCTATCTATTTCCTCTCAAATGTTTTTTATCTTTCTTTTTTAAGACACAATTTTTTTTATGCCTTTTTAGAATTATTTTTTTATACCTAGGAGCACGTGTAGAGACGGGCTCTTGCAGAGCCCACTCCTTGACTTTGTAAATGCCTCTCTCTCCTCCACACAAGGAGTACTACTTGCTATGCATGCATGCGGCGGGCAGCTAGCGTCTTGAGGGGCCAGGGCGGTGAGAGCGGGCTCCGGAAGTGGTCCGGACTCTAGCATAATTTTGGTTTTTACAGTATTTCTTTCTCCATTGATAGGTAGGCCCACGTAGATAGATAAAGAACACGAGCTGATGAGGCGCATGCGGACTGTTTGACTAGTCAACCAGGCAAATACGGAGCTATACGCTGAGCCAGTGACCGTATAATCACCATATCTCGTATACAATGATCAAAGTGAGCTATCAAGACAAGTTCGATGACCGCCAATGCATTTTACTCGGTAATAAATGACCAGGAGTCCAAATTTGCTTCGTCTTCTGTCCTTGAGCTCTTGACAAACCAATGCACTATATGGTTGTCCGGCCACTCCACCCAGAGCTCTCACCAAGCGTCGTTCATGCCACCGCGCCGCACACTAACCGGTAAGGCAGCGATGGCATCCCGCCGCGCCGAGTTCCTCACCGCTCACGACCGCACACAAAATGGTAGGGAAGCGATGGCATCCCGCCATGTCGAGTTCATCACCACTCACGACCTCACAACTATGTGGGAGGAATTTGAAGATGCCAAGGCCGAATGGGCGGTAGAGCAAGAGGCGGCCAAAGCCGCACAGAGGGAGTGGAAAAGTCAGAAAGCACTCAAGAAAAGAGAGGCCCGCCGCCGCAAGAAAGAAAAGGACGCACACGCTGCTGCGGAGAGGTCGGCGGAGATCCAAGCATGGTGGGGTGTTGCCGACAAAGCCGGGAAGGAGAACGACGATGTCTGGATAGCATGTGAGAAGTAGTAGTAGTAGTAGTTAGTGTGTGTGTGTGTGTGTGTGTGTGTGTTTGAGTACGAGCATGTACCAGTACTACTAGTTACTACTACAGTTTTTAGAGCAAATTACCAGTACATTAGCCTAGACTAAATGGAAAAATTCCTATCCTAAGCATCAAATGGCATCTCTTTCTCTATAGGAATTGAGATGCATGTCATCTCACTTCCTATGATTTTCATATTCCTAGCCTATGAACGAAAGGAGGCCTCTGTTGGAGTAACTACTGTAGCTAGCAGTACTGCTGGTACAGTAGTTTTCTTCAAGAAGCGGAATTCAACAAAGTCATGATGGTTCCTTCGTCCAAGCTACTTCAAAGTGGGAAGTGGGCCTATGATTTGATGGCTCATTAGTCATTGTTACTGCGGCGCGACGACCTGGGTGACTCCCTTGGAGTTCTGCATGCATGGCGAGTGGACCAGGATGGTCAACGTCCCACATGTTGGCGAACGGAAGTACTCTTTCCGATATAGAGGAGCAAGGAAACCGCGTGGTATAGTATCGCTGCTGATTGGTTCGCAAAAAAATAGTATCACTGTCAATTTATAATTATTTTTTATTTCTGATGAATGCTAGCGTTTCAACTCTTACGACGAAGGGTGCCAAACATGGCACGTGCTGGATGTCCCACACGTCAGCGAAAGGAGTGGGACATGAACAGCGTGGTAGAGCCCAGCGTAAAAAAAACAGCGTGGTAGAGCGTCTCCACTTCTTGGTCAGAGACCACAAGTAGTAGTACTTAGTGGTATGAACGATACAAAGTGCGACCTGGAGACAAAGACACGTCTAGTTGGAAGGTCTCGGGGCATACACGTAAACAAATATAAAAGTTAATATGTGCCTCCAACTAATATAGTAGTAGTAGAATACTTAGGCACGTACTCCATAACATCACCGTGCATTGCACGTACAACATTTAGTGGTAGTATGTAGTAAGAGAAATGCCGCCCAAGAGTTCCTTCTCGACCTACTTTTGGGTGTTTGGTAGAGTGTATGGAGGGTGCATGAGTCCACACTAGTTTAGCACAAATACACTGGAAGCATGCATGAAGAGAGCATGCATGAAGAGGGGTGTTGAGTTGAGCATGCATGAAGAGGGAACAACTATGCTGAGATGAGAACGCAACCAAACACACCCTATATGCCACGCATGTTCATACTATTTGTGCGTTTCTACTTCACTTACCGCGCTACATTACTCAGGTTCGTACGTCCACTCCTGGGTACATGTTCGTCTCCTAGTTCCAGTCCCACGTGTTCTTCATATAGATGGAACGATCCTTGCATAACACATGCACCTTGATGCTAGATGTCTCGCGTGTTGGCAAAAGGATGAACAAAGCTCACGTAAAAAAAATAGAGTGGAAAAACATAGATTTCGTACGACCGAGAAGGAGCAAGGAACCTCGTGGTGGAGCGTCTGCACTCATAATATTTAATATTATTCAGCGATATAAAATTAACCAATCATCTCCAGAGTGGACTGGAAGAGTACGAAACACGGCAGCCCAGTGTAGTATCATACTAGTACATGGCTAACCCACGCTATCACCATATTTCTTGGCTTCCGTGCGACACCTATCTCTAGTAATCCAGCAGCCTGTATCGCTTCTCCCTTCTCGTCTCTATCAAAGTGCGGCGGGCTGGCATTTCTGCCGTCTATTGAGGTCGGTTAACTATCACATGTTAGCGACATGCCAAGAGCATTCTAAAAAGTTTCCTTTCACGTTCCATTTTCAAAAAGAAAAAAATCCTTTCATGTATGAATTTTCCTGTATGCTTTGAGCAACTTGCATGTCCTATATTGCTCCTGTTTGATACTCTAACTTAGCTAGAGGTTAGACTAACTCATGACTAACCCTGAACTAACTGTAGCCAAAGAGGTGTTTGGGTGACAGGGTTAGATTGACAATAAATGCACTTCATGGAGAGAGAAAAGTGATTTTTCAGTGGTCCCAATGAGAACTATCTCCAGTTAGCACCTCTTGGGTGGGATAATTTTTTTTGGTGGGTTCGGTGCAACTTGCTCCAATTTAAACCCTCATGCTTGGATAGTTTAGGGCTATTTGAGCCCCAACTAGCTCAAACTAACTCTAACCCATGGATCCAAATAGGGCCTATGGCCAGTCTCGACACGGAGCAGTCGCGTGCACCGGGAAGCGGCGCTCTCTCGACCGTCGCGCCACTTCAAAGCCGGCGCCAGTGAGAGGTCGCCTCCGCTCTGGCCGGGCATTAATGCGGCACTGACGCTCCAGGGGGACGCTAGCCGTTTCACGCGGGAAGCGCGCGCTGGCAAGGGAGTATAGGTTTTGAACCGTTTCAGGTGCAGTACTGGTAGTTTGCAAAACTACTCAATTATTGCACTCAGTTTCCTAAGAAATTGTGGTAAAAAACATTACTCCACAGCCTGCTTCCCTTCTCCTTCCTCTTCCACCGCCCGCGCACGTCCGCGGGAAGCGACCGGTCAACCCTTATATAGGAGTGATAGCACAAAAAGATGCATGCATGACCACTAAAATTTCCATATTAAAGCGCTGCTCCGGCGGGAGTATGGCGTATGTTGTTACCTTTGGCCGTCCCATGGCTACCGGGCGACGACGACCAGAGAAGAGGCGGCGGGAGGGGAATGAATGCAACTACTATTTGGGTTCACCTTCTGGCTTAAATAAATGCGCAGCATCACATGTACCCGTGGGTGCACAAATTGTAACATACGTGTCTGCTTAAGTGGGCGTCACGTAACTGGTGTGTGTGTGAGAGAGATTCTGAGAGACAGTGCGTGTGTGCGACTCTACTCTTCGGACATGTACTCAACCTTTTGCATCGGGATATAAGTATAATGGTATTTACTTTAGCTAGTGATTTACGTGGCCATGTTAACGTGGTTGTGTCAAAAAAATGTCACTTCCTGCTCGTGATTTGCATTATATAATTACAGGCAAGATTCTCATGCATTACACGGAACATCAATATGCAATTTTTTTTACAAAACACCTGTTGTGATTGACCCATGCAGGAGTAATCCCATGTGTAAAAACTAGTGATATCTCAAGAATTTTATCGGAAAACTGGTATCTTGAGAATGTCATCGAAAAAATGAAAGATGAGAGATAAGGCGAGGAGGAGTGGAGCGTGGTGGTGACTGGTGGTCGGAATGGGCGGAGGCATGGGGATGGACGGCGGCAGCGGCCACCATGCATGCTAGATTGTTCCAGAGACTTATTCCTTTTTTAATTGCTGAGCAATGAGGTTGCGAGAGATAATGATATGATGTGGAGAGAGGTGCCGGTATCTTTTGTAAAATTATCATAGTTTGCTTTCTATCCTCAGATATAGATCATACGGTCTGTATTACAAGATGGCAGGCACACCATCACCACCAACTCGTTTTTTATAAGGGTACAGATGCTAAGTTTGCTGACTACTAAAGTAAAGTGGAAATTTTCCATGTTATGCAAGTAAATAAAGGTGATTGTTTATCATACGGGTAAGGTTGGATGAAGGGTGGTAGGAACAAATGCTCCGCCTAGAGCATGTGTGTGTGAGATGGAGTCTTAGTGTGTGTGTGTGAGAGAGAGAGAGAGGAGAGATGGAGTC
>NC_041390.1:265617794-265629688 GCF_002162155.2 Triticum dicoccoides | reverse complement strand
TGTTAAGTGTGAGTGTGTGTTTTACCCATCCAGGTGGAAGTTATGTGCACAAAAGAGGAGAACGATTCGATGTGGCGTTAGGATTGGGGGTAATTAACTACTTATGGAGACATAGAGACCTTGAACGTGCATGTGTGAGAGGTATACATGTATACGTGGGATGTGTGTGTGTGCGCGCGCGCATGATCGAGATAAAAGAAAGAAGACATAAGTCATAAGATCAACGACATGGGAGAGACGGATCGGTATGACAATATGCATGCATGTGAGAATGCATGGAAGAAGTCCCGACAATTGAGCATGTGTTTTTGTCTTCAAGAGATAGTGGCATGGGCTAGAGCATGCATCTATGGCGAGCAGAGGGAGTGAGGCGCAACGATTGTGCAAAAGAGACCAACCTATAAATGCATATGTATGGAGAGACATATATAGTGTGGGTGATAGGAAGCAAGACTCCGTGCAAGAAAGAAATGTTGACGGAGAAACTACAGATAGATACAGAGATGGAGATGCTAGCTAGAGGGACATCCGCTAGTTTGGGTGTTGGAGATGACCGTCGGGTGGTTCAAAGGGTGAAGTTATATATGTGTGTGAGAGGGCACTTGACTGCATGTAGAGCGAAACATATGTAGTGTGCGTGATAGGAATCAAGAGTGAGGGCGAGAAAGAAGGTTGATGGAGAAATAGATAAATAGAAAGATAAAGATGCTAGCTAGTCTGCGTTAGAGATAGGAGTCGAGTGGATCAGAAGGCTGGGTTATGTTTGTGGGTGTGAGAGAGATAGAGAGAGGGTGCGTGTGAGTCACATACAAACATATATGAGAGAGAAATGAGATCCAGAGAGACGGATTTTTGTGTCTGCGAGAGAGAAAGATATTTCACAACGAGAGTGATAGCTAGAGAGACATACGAGGGAACGCAAGATATCTCTAGGGAGGGAGGGTGTGTGTGAGCGACATACAAGAGAACAATGGAGAAATATGAGACCCTGGGAGACAGAGTTTGTGTTTGTGTGTGAGAAAGAGATATTGAGGGGGAAGAGTCGTAGTTTCTCATATCTAAGGAGGGAAAGACATCTCTGTATGAGGGGTGTGCGAGTGGCACACATGGGAATAGTAGAGAGAAATGAGACCCCGGGAGACAAAGTTTTGTGTTTGTGTGAGAGAAAGAGATTCCACATGGAGAATCATAGTTAGAGACACATAGCAGGGAGCGAGATATACTTAGAGAGAGATAGAGTGATGAAGGTCGAGGGAGAGAGTACCGTCAGTGTGTTACGAAGATAAAAGATCATTGTCGACATATAGGTAGCATGAGAGATACCCGAGAGATGATGAACGCGTATAGGTCCAGAGAGATAGTCCTATATAAGCATGAGTGATAGCTATATGAGACGAATATCTGGATTAAAGGGGATTCAAATATTTAAACTGGAGATCACGACATCAATAATATCATAACGCAAATTGGTGTATCAAACATGCATATTCATTTGAATTTGGGCACACGTGTAATGTTATATAGTTTATCAATATTGGTGATCCATAGATTCTTCAATTACAAACAATGCATGGTTTATATGCAATTAATGTATAAACGGGATTACACTATATGTTGCGTGTGTGAAACACATTATACATGTTTGAGAAGTAAAAAAAAACCCGCATGAAACACACATTAATTGGAGACAGTTAGCGAGGAATGCATACATTGGATTTCAACATAAAGTGGTTTCAAATATTTGAAAATCCAAATTGATGGATACAACCTTATGAATCTGAGATCATGCCATTTGTAAACCATATTTATGTATAAATGGTGTTGTGCTTTTGAAAGTATATATAAAAAATGATGTATATAGAATGTAATTCCAATTGAAAATGGATCCTGCCTGAAAAAAAATAGAATAAAAACGAGATTCAAATTGAGTTGGCACGGTAAACGTGCACTCTGCAAAATTTGAACGAAGCGGGGAAAGTCGCAGTAACCGCCCGGAACCAAAATCTGCGAGATGGAAATCACTGCTGCCTATCCCTGCCACGCAAAGCCTATATGCTAGATTTCTATAGGTTTCGATAGGGGTAGGTTTGTAATTTCACCCAAACGTGACGTAACCGCCTCTCACCCGGATTCATACACGGTGGGCGCCAAAACACAGTGTGTCCTCGGCCGAAATCGACTCCCTCTCCGATTCATATTCATACATGGTAGGCGCCAAAAACAAACTCTCGTCGGCAAATATTCGGTGTATGCGAGATTATAGTCCTATCCCAACCGACTAGTGTTGCTGTGATGTAGTAGAAATTTGAAACGGGGGCTAAGTTTGTAAATTTCCTCGCATTTGAGACAAGCACGCCCTGAATACATGGTTCCCCCCTTCCTCTCTACCTCCCTTTTCCCCATTTGTACTCCGTGGGCGCCAAAACACCCTCTCCACCTCACCCTCCTCCGTCCGCCGCTGTCCGCCACCCCATCCACCGCCGTCCTCCTCCACCATGTCGGAGCTGATACCCCGCCGCCGCCGTCCATTACAAGAGATCGACCTCTCTCATCCACGGCTTCGGACCGGGATCCTTGCATCTCGTCCTCTCGCTTCATCCCCGCCGTCGTCCACCTTGCCGGCGCCGCTCCTACGACCGTCTCATCCACCGCACCCCGCCGCCACCGTCTACCCTCCTAGATCTACTTCCACGCCGCCGACAGCCATCGCTACCGCAGCACTGTCAAATTCTCAGCAGATGCGTACACGGCGCCGCACCAGAGGCGATACTCTTTCGTATCTGCTCAACTTATTTATCGCAGCAAGAAAATAGATCGCCACTGCTTTACTCTGATTTCTTGTCTTGGTTGCGAAGTTGCCTTTGTCCGGTTTGCACCTTCAGATCCGCCATGGCACGCTCAACACCATACTCACAATGCTTATGGTTTTCCCCTTTTATATTCCACACTAGTTAAATCACAGTAGACTAAATTTCAAAATTTGGTCAGTCGATTTTTCAGAGCTCGTCGGAGTTTGCCGGTGTGATCGAAGGTGCTCGGGTGGTTGTGGGGCCTCGCTGAACGAAGAAAACTCGACGCAGGTGGGGGTTGGGGTGGGGGTGGAGGAAGAACACAGGCGGTGGGGGCCGGTGGTCCGGCCGGCGGCCCGTGCGGTGTTCTGTATGGGAAGAATCAGAGACGAGGAAGAAGAAGGGTTAGGAGACGTAGGAAATGGTCGAGAGATAGCTAGGAGTTGCATTCTTAATGCGCTCTGGTTCATCATGTGTGGGCACTGCGCAACCAACATTTTATTATCCAAAATCTGCTTGCTCTTCTTTACCATGTTCCTCTTCCGTTCTTCTTTAATATGTACTCTCTCCGTTCCTAAATACAAGTCTTTGTATAGATTCCACCATGGACTACATATGGAGCAAAATGAGTGAACCTACACTCTAAAATGTACCTTGATACATCTGTATGTGATCCATAGTGGAAATCTCTACCAAGACTTATATTTTGGAACGGAGGGAGTATGATAGTAGTACAGTATGTTCCTTGTACTGAAGATGAGCAGAGACATTTACAGTGTAGAGGTCTATACGGTCGGTTGTGATGGACACTTTGAGCGTCTTTGATTCGTAGGATCTTGTAAACATAGGAATAGGATTTGTAGTGGCCCGCCCACTTTACTCCTATAAGAATAGCAAGGAAATGCGGGGAGCTGTGTCGCCTTTGAGAGTTACATTGATATTAATAGTACCACACCTTCACTTGAAGAGAGCTGGTATCTGAAGCCTTTCTAGCCGTACCGGCAATACTAGCACATATATTCCAGCAAGTTCCACTTTGCTGATTTTACTCTGATGCTTAAGGTTTTCCCGTTATATCTACACTATGATCTGTGTAGCTGCTTTGTGTCGCACTAGCAGCAGTCCACTCTTGAAGCTAAACACTGCGATGACTTACAAAATTGGCACCAAGGCATTGAGTGCCATTTTGGATGCAATGAAACTCATACGCTCCCCACCTGTTGATTCTTGTGCAGAATATGATCCTAATGACTATTCTAACCTCGAGGAGTCAAAGGCAGATGGCCTGTCCTGTTCACCCATCAAGGTGCCTGTTCTAATTTGGCAATGTTTTATTGATTGCGGGTATCTTGCATATGTTGTCTTGCATTTCTTCTACTTTGTTGCACCGCCATCTGCTTAGTTTAGTCATCATATATGTCGAGATGCCATGCCCATCCATTATCAATACATATTCCATCTGTGATCATACCATGTTTTTCCACTCAAATGTTGTTCTTGTGCATCATACATCAAAAAGGAAGAGGGTGATCGCCGAACCTAAAGGAGCACCAGCAAAGTCCTTGAAAAATGTGGTGGTGCCGGAGAAATCAGACAGCACCCCACTTATATTGGCTGTACAACCAGTGACACAAAACATAGGACCGACTCCAGCAGACGGTACCCATACTTCACTGGCCACACCACTAGCCCCACCACACAGGACCTGCACTCCAGCAAAAGATATACTGATTTCATTTGCCATAGCACCAACTGCACCACAGAAAAATCCCACTCCAGCAAAAAGTATAGCAAGTCCACCGGCCGAAGACTTATCCCAACTGCAGAGATGGCCAATTCCTGCAGATTGGAACCCCATTCCATTTATTCCTAGTTTAAAAGACAATTCTTTCAATGTTGTTAGGGACTACGTGCATATATTCCCATCATGGGAAGATTATTGTGAAGACAAACACCATTTTCACATCTTCCTGTCCAACTTACGTGTAAGTGCTATTATTCATGGCTATTATTTTCCTATTTTCTGCTGATTGAACACAATAATGATTTACATTACATTGTTGTAACTAGGCGAGGGTCAATCTGGATAGTCATGACGAGCAAAGCTTGCTTGTGCTTTTCAAGGAAGCATTGCAGCAGTATCGGTGTTACCTTTGGAAATCACACTTTGATGGCAAGTCTATAAACGAATTTCCGGTGAAGTGTCCTGTGCTAAATTTAGAAGACATTGAATGGAAAAACCTTGTTATGCACTGGTCTCGTTCCCAGGATGAGGTACTGTCTATGAAATCACATGACAATTTGAACTTCTACTTTTCCGCATGTGCCTTACGGATCTTTTTTGCAGGAAATCTGCTCGAAGAAGAATTCCGGTTTGACAAGAATGACAGGATATCACAAATATGCTGCTGCTTTGCTCTTGTTAGTACCTGTTGTCCTGTATCACTGTACTTGCATACATACCTGGTTCATTATGTGACTGCAGTATGCATGATCTGTATGAATGGTTACATTAGTGTAGAATATATCCAATGCCAATGTTTTTTAGCTCTGCATTGTTCTTGTAAGTACATGTTGTCCTTTATCAGTGTACTTATAATGACAAGTAGTTGTTCATGTACCATCACTCTGCAGCTTATTTTCCTTTGCCCTCCATTTTCTACACATCAGATCTATATTTACTCTTACCATAAGGTTGGTACTGAAGAAGTTTAGCTGTGCATTGCTCTTGGCTGTACCTTTTGCCTGTATCACTGCACTTACATTTATAGCTACTTGGTTATGTAGCATCACTCTTCATCTTATCTTAAATATTCTCCATTTTTTCGTATATTATCACATCTATATTTACTCTCAACAAAATGTAGAATAAAGGCAATGCTTTTGAAGAAGATTATGTGGTAAACTTCTTGAATTGCCCCCCTATCAGCATGGACAAGGCCTTTATAGAGCCTGTCTTCACCAATAATGTAAGTTTGTCCATCTCAAACCTTCAAACTTTGTTGTATATATTTGGTTAGGCATGACTGCAACAACTGTTTATTTTTGGTGTTTGCATCAAATTTCTTGTTTAAAGTTTATTATATGTAGTTCATAAACAAAAGTTTGTCCTTTCTCAATTTAAGTTTTCAGTTGTACAACCAAGTTCCTTCTTCATACCATGTAAATTAAACTATACAGAGCAAGTGATCTTATTTTGCACTGCATGTATGCTTCTGTTCTTCATCTGTAATCCAGTGGTGTGGTGAACCTACCCACTACAACACAATGTCATATTCTGCAATGTCTTAACTATGAAAAATGTCATATCATTCTACTATTATTTAAACCGTCTCTTTATTTGCCAATGTGAAATGTTATAAATTGATAGAACACTAACCATTGATACTTATGAGTTCTTGTTCTGTAATCCAGTGGTGTCGTGAAGCTGCCAACTCCTTCACAATGTCATTTCCTGCCATGTCTTGACCTGAACAATACCATATTGTGTTAATGAAAATTTAAACTGTGTCACTTTATTCGTCAGTAAGAAGTGTGATGAATTGTCAGCACTGATACTTTTATGTGCAAAACCTGTCATCTGTCTGCTTGTTTATCTTTCAGAGTGAGGAAGATATAAGTGTTGAACAAGCGCAGTCTCATCATCTTGCTCAGCTGCTTGCGCTGCAGCTCCCCAGCAGGGCTAGCCTTTCTTGAACTCTATTGAAGTGCTGTCGGTTTTGTATATTATTTTGTCGGCGTGTTTATTTGCACTGGTGGCGATCTTTGATGCCCAGTGTATGTAATCTGCTGTCTGCTTGTGCTTTATTATCATAGTGGCGAACTTTGATGCCCAGTGGATGTAATATGTCGTAATTTCTTTATTGTATAGTATAGGTTTTTTCTTATTCACGATGCTGCAGTTATTTTACTGTATATATATCCTGTCTTCGCAGTAAACCGGCCAAACCGTAAAATTATGGTACATAATCAGGCCGTCATGCACTCACGATGTAGGTTGGGCCTGAAACGTGCCGACCAGCTCACGGGCCGGAAGCAGCCCGAAATGAACCCCTACCCATTATTGTGCAAATCAAATCACGGGCTTTTAACAGGCCAAAAAATTGTCTCAGTCCTTGTTTGGCCCAATCAGATATCGGCTGCGAGCAGGCCGGATGCAAACCGGGCCGTAGTTAGGCCCAACTATATGATGGGCTTTTAACAGGCTGAAATTAATATAGGGCCGAAATGTTAAATGGGCCCTTAACAGGGCAAAACTAATATCAGGCCGAATTACTAAGTGGGCCTTTAGCAAGTGGGCCCAAAAGCATAGTGTCCAGTTGACGGGCCGAATCTGATATGGGCCATAATTAGGCCCAAAACCTCTTAAAGGGCGGACCTGATCTGGGCCGTAATTTGGCCCAGAACATGGTAGGCTTTTAACGGGCCAGATCTCATATGGGCCACTATTAGGCCCGGAGCGTGGCAGGCCATTAATAGACCGTATCAAATATGGGCCGGCATTTGGCCGAAAACATGGCAGCCAGTTAACAGGCCAACCTACTAGGGTCCTCAAAATCTTGTGGGCCTACAGCTGGGCCGGCCCATTAATGTCGGTGAAATCTTGTGGGCCTTTAGCTGGGCCGGCCCATTATGATCTGCAAGAATTTTGTGGGCCTTTACCTGGGCCGGCCTATTATGGCACATAAAAATCTTGTGGGCCTTTACCTGGGCTGGCCCATTGTGGCCCGCGAAATCTTGTGGGCCTTTAGCTGGGCCAGCCCATTATGGTCCGCAAAATCTCGTGGCCTTTAGCTGGGCCGGCCCATTATGGTCCGCAAAATCTTGTGGGCCTTTAGTTGGGCCGGCCCATTTAAACTTGTTGGGCCGTGCCACGTGTCGACGTATCATAGGCGCCTTCTGTCCAGTGAGTGGATGACATCTGTCCCAACGATGAGCCAACACGTGTTTCCTCTAGCCAATGATGATTTTACACGTGGAAAATCCCCATTGGTCGGGGCTGTTAATGGGTTATCGGATCCAAAACCCGACCCGATAGCTTAACGGCGTCCGTTACGGTGGATGCCACGTGTCGGTCACCCTTGACGAAAGCACTTCTATGACGCGCGATTTATCATCATGGAAGTGGACACTTCCGTGATGATAATTTTGGTAATGTCATGGAACACTTCTACGACAGCACATGTATGACTATCTTGATTTTGTCATAAATTTGTGATGGATGTACATGCATGACAAAAAAAGCGACCTACCGTGACAAACACGTATCATCACGGAAGTGTTTTTTTTTGTAGTGGAGTTCGATGACACCGATGAAGAGCTATACTATCTTCAGAAGTGCCAGGCAAGCAAAACCCCCTTGTTCATTACAATACAATCCCACTCTCTCGCTTCTGCTCTCTTTTACTGCATTAGGACAACAACGATTCAACTGTTACATGCTGCGGTAGTTGAACCCCTTTCCTCTGCATGACGTGTCATTGCCACAGTAAATAGATGAAACCCACTAGCACGAGTAGGAGTTGTTTGAGCCCTGATGTGCCTACTCATTCATGCTTGTTTTTCATGCCTGCTATTGCTTAGAGTTGTGTCAGGTCTAATTCATCGGGGATGAATTGGAAAGTTGTGAACATGTCCTACTGTTAAGAGCTAAGTGTGTGAACACGGTTTGGTAAAGGTAGCGGTGAGAGGCCATGTAGGAGTACATGGTGGGTTGTCTCACTGAAACCATCCTCAGGAACTGAGTTCTGTGTTTGTGATCCATGAATAGCTACTACCACACATTGGGATCCTTAATTAATTGACTCTCTTGACTTATTAACCACCCCGGTCCTCTATCCTGGAGTTGCAAGTAGTTTCTGGTGTTTGTAGTATGCTGGAGGCCGTGCGCAGCGCTGACCCGAGGGGTGGGCTGTGAAGTGGTAGGCACGTGGCACGGTATACCTGGACGCCCGTTTGTTGCCTCGGGAACCCTGCAGACATCGTTCAGGGTCGTATGTGGAAACTTTAGCCAGACTCCCTATGGATGGAACCTGAATAGGCGATAAACCTGGACTAGGGACTTGTGTGGTTAGTCAGGTCGTGATCTACACCCACGTCGGCTTCCGCTTGAAGTCTGCCGAGCACATGTCGTGTGCAGATGCTAAGTGGTGGAAACATGTGTGAAGGAGTACACCCGTGTAGGGTTATAAATGATCTATTCATATAGGCGCGTCCGCGGTAAAGGAACTCTGGGTTGCCTGTACACTTCATAGACAAGTGAAAGTGGATACTCTAAAATGCGCAAGATAAGCGTGAGTTCTATGGATGGCGTTCTCGTAG
The DNA here is from genome assembly GCF_002162155.2 of Triticum dicoccoides. NCBI lineage: Eukaryota > Viridiplantae > Streptophyta > Magnoliopsida > Poales > Poaceae > Triticum > Triticum dicoccoides. The sequence goes on along the minus strand of NC_041390.1, from coordinate 265,620,578 downwards.
GGAGACATGAGCGGATCCATAGTGGTGTATTGATTGGAGAATATGTGGACTAATGTGCGCCACCCCAAAAGAGTTACTTGCAATCATAGTTCGGGATAGCCACCGAGTCAAAGCTGGCTTGCTGCAGTTAAACACCACCACCCCTTTGTTGATACTGATTCATATGTAGCTAGTTCTGATGTAAGTCTTGCTGGGTACATTTGTACTCATGTTTGCTTAATTTATGTTTTTGCAGAGAGACTTCAGTCTCGCTAGTAGTTCCGCATGGACTTCGATGTTTAGCTTGTTACCTCAGCTATGACCTTGTACCCTTTGGACGGTCTTGCAGATAGATAGGCTTACTAGCCTTCTCTCTTTTCAGATGTCTGTACTCAGACATGTTTATGCTTCCGCCTGTGCTTGTTGCTTGTATGACTTGAATGCTGGGTCATCAGACCCATGTTTGTAATATCTAGCTCTTTGGAGCCTAATGAATTAATACTTTGACTCATGGAGTTTGTTGTGATGCCATGTTGTATTTGCACATATCGAGCATATTGTGTGTATGTTATTGAAATGCTTGGTATGTGTGGGATCTGACAACCTAGCTGTTTATTCTTGGTAGCCTCTCGTATGGGGAAATGTATCCTAGTGCTTCCACTGAGCCATCGTAGCTTGCTACTGCTCCGGAACACTTAGGCTGGCCGGCATGTGTCCTTCTTCATTCCTCTGTTTGTCCCTTCGGGGAAATGTCGCGCGTTGTTCCTTAAAGTCCTTGTAGCTTGCTACGACTTGGGTTCATACGTTGATGACCGACACATTCGTTGCTGGGTCATGTATGCATGTCCCAGTAAGTTAGTGCCACCTTGGGTTTACGACTAGTCATGTCGGCCCAGGTTCTCTGTCATATGGATGCTAGCGACACTATCATATACGTGAGCCAAAAGGCGCAAACAGTCCCGGGCCAGGTAAGGTGGCACCCATGGGAATACCGTGTGTGAGGCCGCAAAGTGATATGATGTGTCACATGCTAGATCGGTGTGACTTAGGATCGGGGTCCTGACAGCTTGTGAGAGGGGTTAATCATAAGTTGGAGGCTTGTCCAAGGAAGGGCCGCACCCAAGCACCGGTCCACCCACTTATGAAATTATCAAAGTAACGAACGCGAATCATATGAGCATGATGAAAACTAACTTGACAACAATTCCCATGTGTCCTCGGGAGCGCTTTGCTTTATATAAGAGTTCGTCCATGCTTGTCCTTTACTAAAAAAAGGATTGGGATACCTTGCTGCACCTTAGTTACTTTTGTTACTTGTTACCCATTACGAATTATCATATCACACAACTATCTGCTACCGATAATTTCAGTTCTTGCAGAGAATACCTTGCTGAAAACCGCTTGTCATTTCCTTCTGCTCCTCGTTGGGTTTGACATTTTTACTTATCGAAAGGACTACGATAGATCCCCTATACTTGTGGGTCATCAAGAATCTTTTCTGGCACCGTTTCCGGGGAGTGAAGCGCCTTTGGTAAGTGGAATTTGGTAAGGAAACATTTATATAGTGTGCGGAAATTTATTCTCACTTGTTACTATGGAAAGTAGTCCTTTGAGGGCCTTGTTCGGGGTATCTTCACCTTGACCGAAAGAGAATAAAGTTTATCCTCAACCTACTGCACCTACTGAAAATATTTATTATGAAATTCCTTCGGGTATGATAGAGAAACTGCTAGCTAATCCTTATGCAGGAGATGGAACATTACATCCCGATATGCACCTAATCTATGTGGATGAAGTTTGTGGATTATTTAAGCTTGCAGGTATACCCGAGGATGTTGTGAAGAAGAAGGTCTTGCTTTTATCTTTGAAGGGAAAGGCATTGACATGGTATAGGCTATGTGATGATATTGGATCATGGAACTACAACCGATTGAAATTGGAATTTCATTAGAAGTTTTGTCACACCCTAGCTAGTCATGCATTAGAGTGTTGCATCATGTTTACTCTTTCATCAGAAACTTGAAATGGGGATCTGTGAAACCCTCAGAACCATTTTGAAAATGACCCAAATAAAAATTTCTCCAAAAGGGTCCCAGAAAATGCTCATGTTGCTCCCTGAAAATATTGGACAGAGATAAAAATCAAACCAATATTTTTAGTGGCTCATGGACATTTATTTTGGGCATTTGGAATTAATGCATAAATATTTGCATTGGAAATATATTAATTATATATATTAATATATGCCCAAATATTATGCCAATTATAAAAGAGCTCTGAAATAATATAAATAGCTCCTGCAAAAATTGGCATAAGTTAAATAAATGATTTAATATATTATTTAAATCAAAACAAATGTCAGAAATTAAAAAAACAGAAAAATATATAACAGGAGGAGCTTACCTGGGCTCCTCCACTGTGCGGCCCAGCCAGCTGACTGGCCCAGCCGGCAGCCGGCCCAGCCCACCTCCCTCCTCTGTCGTCTTCGTCCCGACAGAGGGAGGGGAGTGTGGCCGGCGCGCGCGCGCGCCACCGCGCCACGCCACCTGCTCGCCTGCTTGCCTGCCCTCCCCTCCTCGCTCGATGCCCTGGACGACGCCACGCCTCTCCCCCTGCTCTCTCTCACTCTCCCCCGGCTCTCCTCTCCTCTCCCTCGCTCTCTCTCTCACACGGCCGAACACCACACTCGCCGCCGTTCGCCATAGCAGCCATCTCCGGCCACCCCTCGCTCCCCCGACTAGCTCAGGAGCTCCGCCACGACCCCCTCTTCCTCCCCACCGCTCCACAGCTCCCCGGAAGCCCTGC
>NC_041390.1:265554035-265617430 GCF_002162155.2 Triticum dicoccoides | reverse complement strand
CTCCGACCACCGTCGCCGTCGATTCGCCGTCTCCAGCGCGTCCCCGAGCCCACTTCGACGCCCACTGCAACCGCGGTGAGCTACGCCACCGTTTCCCCCTCTCCTCCCCCTCGTTTCCCCACCGTAGACTCCTCCCCACCACGGCCGAACCTCCGCCGTCGCCGAGCTCGCCGTCGACGCAGCTCCGGTGACCATTTGGTCACCCCGGCGAGTCCAACGAGTTCGCAAGACCCCGTAGAGCATCCCTAGCACCTCGCTTCGCTCGACTTCGAGCTCCAACCCTGTTCCCGTGCACGACCGAACCCTGGCGGCCGCAGCCGAGCTCGCCGCCGTCGACTCCGGCCACCCCGACCCCAACGGACTCCGCCAAGAGCTGCGGTTTGTCCTCAGCTTCCCTCCGGTGGTCTCCGCGGCCCATTTGGTGGCCGAAATGGCCAAAACCACTTCCGCCGCCGCGTCGGGCTCACCGGCGGCTAAACGCCGGCAACCGACTTTGACTTTGACCACGGGTGGGCCCTGGTTGACTCCCCTGAGTCAATGACAGGTGGGGCCCAGCCCTGTTAATTAAACATGATTAGTTTTAATTAAGTTTTAATTAAAATAATCACCCTGACATGCGGGACCCACTGTCAGGTTTGACCTGGACCAGTTCCGTTGACCTGCTGACGTCACACTGACGTCAGGCTGACGCAGTAATTGATTTTCTGGATTTAATTTAAATCAGGAAATTCCAGAATATTAATTAAACTTCAAAAATTCATAACTTTTATTCTGTAACTCCAAATTGGACAAATTATATATGAAAAATGATCAGAAAAATCCAATCTATCCATCTGTACTATTTTCATGCATGATCAAACAAGTTAAATTGATGTTTCAAGCAGAACAAGGAAAAGCACTTTAAAAGGCCATTTTTGAATTTGAAATTTGAATCCTTGATTCAAATTTGTTTAAACCCTTCTGGTTTTAGTTGCATTAGCCCAATACACTCATTTTGCCATGTCTCATGCATGCATCATATTGTTGCATACTGTTTGGTAATGTTTGTGTATCGGTGCTCTCTGCGGCAGGTTCTGTCTCCGAGGAGTACCGTGATTACCCTAACGAAGAACCGTATCAGTGCATCGAACCATCAGGCAAGCAACCAACCATTTGATCATATCTATACAATCCCATGTTCTCGCTCCTGCTCTCTTTTACTGCATTAAGACAACGCGATTCAAACTGCTGTGTGCTACGGTAGTTGAACCCATTTCCTCTGCATGACCTGTCATTGCCACAGTAACTAGATGAAACTCACTAGCATGTGTAGGAGTTGATTGAGCCATATGTATGTGTTGTTCCTACCTTGCTATGCCTGCTATGCTTAGAGTCGTGTCAGGTCTGGTTCATCTGGGTGATGGGCTGGAGTGAAATGATCATGTCGGTAATGAGAGTGGTCTGGTGAACACGATTTGGTAAAGGTATCGATGAGAGGCCATGTAGGAGTACATGGTGGGTTGTTTCATTGAAGCCGACCTTAAGCACTGAGATCTGTATGCGTGATTTAAGATACAGCTACTACCATGCATTGGGCCCTGAAATATGACCCCGCTCGACTTCTTATTCACCCTAGCTCTCTGTCCAGGAGTTGCAAGTAGTTTCTGGTGTTTGTAGCCTACTGGAGGCCGTGGACAGCGCTGACCGTAGGGGTGGGCTGTGATGCGGTAGGTACGTGGCCGGGTGTACCGAATACCCGTTAGGTATCTCGGGAACCCTGTTCACATCGTTCGGGGCCGTATGGGAAACCTCGGCCGGACTCCCTGCGGATGGAACCTGAATAGGCGATAAACCTGGACTAGAGGCTTAAGTGTTTAGGTAGGTCGTGGTCTACACCCACGTCGGCTTTCACTTGAAGTCTGCCGAGCACATGTCGTGTGCAGACGCTAAGTGGTGGAAACATGTATGAAGAAGTACACCCCTGCAGGGTTATCATAATCTATTCGAATAGCCGCGTCCGCGGTAAAGGACTACTTGGTTGCTTATACAGTTCATAGACAAGTAAATGGAAACTGTTAAAAGCCTCAAGATAAGTGTGAGTGCCGAGGATGGCTCTTCCGTAGGAAGACGGAGGTGGATCCTCGGTAGTGTATTGAATTGGTGAGTAGTGGACTCGTGTGCGCAAAACCATTTCAAGTTGGAGTATCGTAGGATAGCCTAGCCAAGAGTCAAAGCTGGCTTGCTGCAATAACTCCACCAACCCTTCTTGATACTATGCATGTATGTAGGATCTGATGTAAGTCTTGCTGAGTACCTTTGTACTCATGTTGCTATAATCTACATTTTTACAGAAGACACTGCAACCCCTTCTGATGGGTTCTATGTAGACGTTGACATCAACGAGTAGGCTAAAGACCCAGGTGGTGACCCTGAGCTTGTGAAGGACCTTGTAGTATAGCTAGGCTTCCCAAGCCTCTTTTATTTTACTAGTTGTCTGTACTCAGACAAGCTACTTCCGCTGCTGGTTTGTATGACTGTATGACTTGTATGTGGGGTCGTGAGACCCGTACCTTTGTGTATGTTATGTATGGCTCACTGAGCCTTAAATAAAGTACTTGTGTCATAGAGTCATGTTGTGATGCTTCGTTGTATTTGCACATATCGAGCATATTGTGTGTATGATTGAAATGCTTGGTATGTGTGGGATCTGACTATCTAGTTGTTTATCTTTAGTAGCCTCTCTTACCGGGAAATGTCTCCTAGTGTTGCCGCTGAGCCATGGTAGCTTGCTACTGCTCTGGAACACTTAGGCTGGCCGGCATGTGTCCTTCTTCGTTCCTGTGTCTGTCCCTTCGGGGAAATGTCACGCTTTGAGTACCGGAGTCCTGCTAGCCCAGTGCTACAGCCCGGACCCACTTGCTGATGACCGACACATTCGAAGCTGGGTCATGGATGCCTGTCCCTGTAAGTCTGTGCCACTTTGGGTTTACGACTAGTCATGTCAGCCCGGGCTCTTTATCATATGGATGCTAGCGACACTATCATATACGTGAGCCAAAAGGCGCAAACGGTCCCGGGAAAAGGTAAGACGACACCCGTGGGGATACCGTGCGTGAGGCCGCAAAGTGATATGAGGTGTTACCAGCTAGATCGATGTGACATCGAGTCGGGGTCCTGACAGCGTTGGCATCAGAGCCGGACTGCCTGTAGGTTCTCCAAGCCAAACTGGTCGATGTTGAGTCTAGAAATTCTTTAGTTATATGTAGGGGAATTGTTTGTGGGTTGGAACGTAAGGCTCTTTTTACTCCTTATACCTTATGACTTTCTGATCTGAGTCAGTCCATTCTTCCACCGGGGGTTAAGGAATTAGGATCTGTTTTCTCTATCAGGATCACGAGTTACTAATCAGTAGTACCTTATAAGTTGATGGTTACCAGCCTAGTTCAGTTCTACTACCACATTATGTTGCCAGAATGGTTTCAGAACTTTGATATGATGATGATGAGTGTGTACGAAATCCTTTGTCAAATGTCTCAAATCCTTTTTGAGCATTTACAGCTGTCATGCTGCCGAAATTTTGCTAGAAATTCTAATGCCTTTGCATTATGATTGTGCTTTCAGATGGCCACTCGCGACCTCAATCAAGTGGTTCGCCTGACTCGATGCCTAGATGTACCCGGCCATACTGCTAAGTTGGTCAGGGTAATGACTGAGGCTGGATACCGCTGGTATCCCGAGTACACGGTCGAAGAGCAATTCCGAGATTTTAATCAAAGCCAGTATCTCTGCACTGTCAGGATATTTCCATCTTATCCTGGATCCACCGAGCCTCTTCACTGCTCCTATGGACTCGGGGTTACTATCGAGATGGCTGTGCAGGACGCCGCCTACTCTATGATGACCATTATGCGGGTCAGATCTGGTTTATTTCGGGACTCTGATTTCCGGTATATGCCAGGATCACTTCCAGGAGCACAAGGGTATCTCCAGGCTATCTATGCTGACCCCACTCAGGAGGATTCACGGACTCGCACCACTGCTGAGATGCTCGAGGATAAGGACCGTGAAAATCGGGCCTTAAGGCTAGAGCTCTTCAACACCCGTGCTGACCACTGGGCCACTTTGACTCGGTTCGCACCGGCGGTGCAAGCTGGATATTCAGATATGCGCGATCTCTATCCTGTGAGATCTGCTCTGCCAGACGTGATGGTTTGGCGTGATGTAGGAGGCATCACCCCACCTCGCGGTCCCCGCAGGCCACCGTTTGTTGGTCCAAGGCCTCATCCTAGCCCTTATGGTCCACAAGCTCCGCGAGACCGTCTGTTTCCGGATGATCATGTTGAACTTCCAGGCTATGGAGGTGACTTCTACGAGGACTACTACGGATCGGTCTGAGTTAGTGGTAGTATCACTAGTTCGCACTAGCTGTGTCGTCTATCGTCCCGCGTGACTCGTGGGATATGACCTAGTTTGTACTCCTTCCGGAGGTGTAGAAAAATAATGTATAGGAGCTTGGAATGCCTCCGATGAGATGTAATCCTCTTTTCACCGTAATAGTACTTTGTTTGGTCTGGTACTAAACCCTGTATGGTGTGTATGACGATGGAATAAAAGAAGCAGTTTCTGTATCTACCATGTCATACGGATGATCATCTTGCATTCCGAGTTATTTCTTACATTATGAATCCTATGTCGGAATTTTACCATCCAGACTAAATCATTGTCTTGTTTACCTAGGATGGTCAACACGCGCGCTAACCCTGCTTCTCAAGAGCAGGCCGAAGGCAGTGAAGCCAGGGATGCAAATCTGCCTCATCCTCCTTCACTAGCCGAGGTGATGATGGAAGCTGAGAGAAACAAGCGGGAGACAAACCGTTTGTTGGAGCGTATTGAACAGAATACAACACACCATCAGAGGGCTAACGTGGTGTCACTTAGTGATTTTATCAAATTGCATCCACCCACGTTCCACCACTCCGTCGAGCCTCTCGACGCTGATGACTGGCTTCGCAGTATTTCTCACAAACTGCGTTCCGCGCTGGTAGCGGAGGCTGACAAGGTCACCTTTGCTGCATATCATCTTGAAGGCCCCGCCAGTCTATGGTGGGAGAATTATGGAGCTATGCGCCCAGCGGGCCATGTCACTACTTGGGCTGAATTCAACGAGGCTTTCCGTGAACATCACATTCCGGAGGGTCTCATGGACCGTAAACGTGAAGAATTTTGCAGTTTCACCCAAGGCCGACTTTCTGTGGATGCTTATAGCAGGGAGTTTGGTAATCTCGCCCGATATGCAACTGAGGAAGTGTCTACTGACGCCAAGAAGCAAGCAAGGTTCCGTAAGGGCCTTAGTCCTGAGCTTCGCCGCGACCTCCATCTGCATGAGTGCACATCTTTTTCGAAACTTGTCAACAAAGCCATCAGTGCCGAAACTGGTCAGACTGACTATGACGCAACACGCAAGCATGGCCGTGACATGGGTTCCTCATCCGGTGCTGGTCCTCAGAAGCGCCGCGTGTGGGTACCCAACACCGCCCTGCCACCCAGGTTCACACCGAGGCCATCCTTCCAGGCGCCTCGCCCCGTTCAACAGTCTGCACCGGCCAAGCCCTATGGAGGTCCAACTAACAATGCTCCTCCACGTACCAGTTCCGTGACTTGTTTCAAGTGTGGGGAATCTGGTCACTATATGCGTGAATGCACCCAGACCAACCCCAATCAATCTGCTAAAGCTGTTGGCCGTGGCAAGCCGACAGGAAAAGTATTCCACGCCAAGCCGGTCACCGCTTCACGTGGCCATGTCAACTGTGTCTCTGCCGAAGAAGCTCAAGAGGATCCCAACGTCGTTCTCGGTACGCTTCTTGTTAACTGCCACCCGGCATCTGTTCTTTTCGATACAGGAGCCTCTCATTCTTTTATATCCGAAAGTTATGCTCGATTGCATAACGTTGCATTTTGTGACATGCCATCCACTATGGAAATCTCTACCCCTGGTTCTAGATGGCAGACCTCTAGGGTAAGCTATGGAAATGAGATCCAAGTCGACAGACTTGTTTTCCTCGCGTCTTTGATAGCCCTTAAATCTTCAGATATTAATATCATTCTGGGTATGGACTGGATGTCGGCTCATCATGCCCAAATCGATTGCTTCTCTAGGACTGTTCAACTCACCCATCCTTCGGGAAAGATAGTTAATGTCTTGACCCGAATAGCCAAGCGACAATTATATTCTCTTAACGCCAGCCCTTTGCCAGACCTTGAGGACGTTCCGGTAGTCCGTGACTTCCCGGATGTCTTTCCAGAGGAATTGCCAGGTGTTCCACCTGACAGGGATGTTGAGTTCGTAATAGACCTCATTCCAGGAACCGTTCCGATTGCTAGAAGACCCTATAAGATGGCACCACTAGAACTAGCCGAGCTTAAGAAACAACTCGATGAGTCCTTGAAAAAGGGTTTCATCCGACCTAGCTCATCTCCGTGGGCTTGCCCCGTCCTCTTCGTCAAGAAGAAGGATGGTACGGACCGGATGGTTGTAGATTACCGACCTGTCAATTTGGTCACAATCAAGAACAAATATCCGCTCCCTAGGATCAACGACCTGTATGATCAGCTCGCTGGATCCTCAGTCTTCTCCAAGATGGATTTGAGGTTGGGCTACCATCAAATCAAAATCAGAAACGGGGACATTCCTAAAACGGCCTTTGTTACTCGTTATGGCCAATACGAGTACATCGTCATGTCCTTCGGTTTAACCAACGCTCCAGCCACCTTTTCTCGGTTAATGAACTCAATCTTCATGGAGTATTTGGATAAATTCGTCGTGGTTTACCTCGATGATATACTCATCTACTCCAAGAACGAGGAAGAACATGCCGAACATCTAAGGCTAGTGTTGCAGAAACTTCGAGAGCATCGCCTTTATGCCAAATTTTCTAAATGTGAATTCTGGTTGTCAGAAGTGACCTATCTGGGTCATGTAATATCTGGTAAAGGTATTGCTGTTAACCCTGAGCGAGTTCAAGCCGTCCTTAATTGGACTCCACCTGAATCGGTCAAGCAAGTTCGGAGTTTTCTAGGCTTAGCGAGCTATTGCCGTCGCTTTGTCGAAAACTTCTCCAAAGTTGCTAAACCGCTAACCGAACTCCTCAAGAAAGATAAGAAGTTCGAGTGGACTCCACAATGTGAGCACAGCTTTCAGGAACTGAAAAGACGCCTGACTTCTGCTCCCGTACTGGTACCGCCAGACTTCTCCAAAGACTTTGTTATCTACTGCGACGCCTCGCGACAAGGACTAGGTTGCATCCTTATGCAAGATCGACATGTAATTGCCTACGCTTCACGGCAATTGCACCCACATGAGGAGAATTATCCTACTCATGATCTAGAGCTTGCAGCCGTAGTCTATGCACTTAAGACCTGGCGGCATTACCTCCTCGGTAACCGTTGCGAAATATTCACTAATCACCAAAGTCTGAAGTACATTTTCACCCAACCGGATCTGAATCTCAGGCAAAGACGTTGGGTTGAGTTGATCACAGACTTCGACTTAGGGATAACCTACACCCCAGGGAAAGCCAACGTCATGGCTGATGCGCTAAGTCGTAAATCTTATTGTAACAACCTGATGTTACAACAAAGTCAACCGCTTCTCCATGAGGAATTTCGGAAGCTAAACCTTCACATTGTACCTCAAGGTTTTCTTTCCACCTTGGTGGCAAAACCTACTCTTACGGATCAAATCATCGCTGCCCAAAAGCGAGATAAGGGAATATCTAAAATCAAAGAGAACATGGGATTGTATCGATATGATCAAATGGTTGGTTGCTTGCCTGATGGTTCGATGCACTGATACGGTTCTTCGTTAGGGTAATCACGGTACTCCTCGGAGGCAGAACCTGTCGCAAGGACACCGATACACAACCATCCTGCTCTCTTTTACTGCATTAAGACAACGCGTTTCAAACTGCTGTGTGCTACGGTAGTTGAACCCATTTCCTCTGCATGACCTGTCATTGCCACAGTAACTAGATGAAACCCACTAGCATGTGTAGGAGTTGATTGAGCCATATGTATGTGTTGTTCCTACCTTGCTATGCCTGCTATGCTTAGAGTCGTGTCAGGTCTGGTTCATCTGGGTGATGGCTAGAGTGAAATGATTATGTCGGTAATGAGAGTGGTGTGGTGAACACGATTTGGTAAAGGTATCGATGAGAGGCCATGTAGGAGTACATGGTGGGTTGTTTCATTGAAGCCGACCTTAAGCACTGAGATCTGTATGCGTGATTTAAGATACAGCTACTACCATGCATTGGGCCCTGAAATATGACCCCGCTCGACTTCTTATTCACCCTAGCTCTCTGTCCAGGAGTTGCAAGTAGTTTCTGGTGTTTGTAGCCTACTGGAGGCCGTGGACAGCGCTGACCGTAGGGGTGGGCTGTGATGCGGTAGGTACGTGGCCGGGTGTACCGAATACCCGTTAGGTATCTCGGGAACCCTATTCACATCGTTCGGGGCCGTATGGGAAACCCCGGCCGGACTCCCTGCGGATGGAACCTGAATAGGCGATAAACCTGGACTAGAGGCTTAAGTGTTTAGGTAGGTCGTGGTCTACACCCACGTCGGCTTTCGCTTGAAGTCTGCCGAGCACATGTCGTGTGCAGACGCTAAGTGGTGGAAACATGTATGAAGAAGTACACCCCTGCAGGGTTATCATAATCTATTCGAATAGCCGCGTCCGCGGTAAAGGACTACTTGGTTGCCTATACAGTTCATAGACAAGTAAATGGAAACTGTTAAAAGCCTCAAGATAAGTGTGAGTGCCGAGGATGGCTCTTCCGTAGGAAGACGGAGGTGGATCCTCGGTAGTGTATTGAAGTGGTGAGTAGTGGACTCGTGTGCGCAAAACCATTTCAAGTTGGAGTATCGTAGGATAGCTTAGCCAAGAGTCAAAGCTGGCTTGCTGCAATAACCCCACCAACCCTTTTTGATACTAAGCATGTATGTAGGATCTGATGTAAGTCTTGCTGAGTACCTTTGTACTCATGTTGCTATAATCTACATTTTTACAGAAGACGCTGCAACCCCTTCTGATGGGTTCTATGTAGACGTTGACATCAACGAGTAGGCTAAAGACCCAGGTGGTGACCCTGAGCTTGTGAAGGACCACGTAGTATAGCTAGGCTTTCCAAGCCTCTTTTATTTTACTAGTTGTCTGTACTCAGACAAGTTACTTCCGCTGCTGGTTTGTATGACTGTATGACTTGTATGTGGGGTCATGAGACCCGTACCCTTGTGTATGTTATGTATGGCTCACTGAGCCTTAAATAAAGTACTTGTGTCATAGAGTCATGTTGTGATGCTTCGTTGTATTTGCACATATCGAGCATATTGTGTGTATGATTGAAATGCTTGGTATGTGTGGGATCTGACTATCTAGTTGTCTATCTTTAGTAGCCTCTCTTACCGGGAAATGTCTCCTAGTGTTACCGCTGAGCCATGGTAGCTTGCTACTGCTCTGGAACACTTAGGATGGCCGGCATGTGTCCTTCTTCGTTCCTGTGTCTGTCCCTTCGGGGAAATGTCACGCTTTGAGTACCGGAGTCCTGTTAGCCCGCTACAGCCCGGTTTACCGGAGTCCTGCTAGCCCAGTGCTACAGCCCGGACCCACTTGCTGGTGACCGACACGTTCGAAGCTGGGTCATGGATGCCTGTCCCTGTAAGTCTGTGCCACTTTGGGTTTACGACTAGTCATGTCAGCCCGGGCTCTTTATCATATGGATGCTAGCGACACTATCATATACGTGAGCCAAAAGGCGCAAACGGTCCCGGGAAAAGGTAAGACGACACCCGTGGGGATACCGTGCGTGAGGCCGCAAAGTGATATGAGGTGTTACCAGCTAGATCGATGTGACATCGAGTCGGGGTCCTGACAGCGTTGGTATCAGAGCCGGACTGCCTGTAGGTTTTCCAAGCCAAACTGGTCGATGTTGAGTCTAGAAATTCTTTAGTTATATGTAGGGGAATTGTTTGTGGGATGGAACGTAAGGCTCTTTTTACTCCTTTATCTTATGACATTCTGATCTGAGTCAGTCCATTCTTCTATCGGGGGTTAAGGAATTAGGATCTGTTCTCTCTATCAGGATCACGAGTTACTAATCAGTAGTACCTTATAAGTTTGATGGTTACTAGCCTAGTTCAGTTCTACTACCACATTATGTTGCCAGAATGGTTTCAGAACTTTGATATGATGATGATGAGTGTGTACGAAATCCTTTGTCAAATGTCTCAAATCCTTTTGAGCATTTACAGCTGTTATGCTGCCAAAATTTTGCTAGAAATTCTAATGCCTTTGCATTATGATTGCGCTTTCAGATGGCCACTCGCGACCTCAATCAAGTGGTTCGCCTGACTCGATGCCTAGATGTACCCGGCCATACTGCTAAGTTGGTCAGGGTAATGACTGAGGCTGGATACCGCTGGTATCCCGAGTACACGGTCGAAGAGCAATTCCGAGATTTTAATCAAAGCCAGTATCTCTGCACTGTCAGGATATTTCCATCTTATCCTGGATCCACCGAGCCTCTTCACTGCTCCTATGGACTCGGGGTTACTATCGAGATGGCTGTGCAGGACGCCGCCTACTCTATGATGACCATTATGCGGGTCAGATCTGGTTTATTTCGGGACTCTGATTTCCGGTATATGCCAGGATCACTTCCAGGAGCACAAGGGTATCTCCAGGCTATCTATGCTGACCCCACTCAGGAGGATTCACGGACTCGCACCACTGCTGAGATGCTCGAGGATAAGGACCGTGAAAATCGGGCCTTAAGGCTAGAGCTCTTCAACACCCGTGCTGACCACTGGGCCACTTTGACTCGGTTCGCACCGGCGGTGCAAGCTGGATATTCAGATATGCGCGATCTCTATCCTGTGAGATCTGCTCTGCCAGACGTGATGGTTTGGCGTGATGTAGGAGGCATCACCCCACCTCGCGGTCCCCGCAGGCCACCGTTTGTTGGTCCAAGGCCTCATCCTAGCCCTTATGGTCCACAAGCTCCGCGAGACCGTCTGTTTCCGGATGATCATGTTGAACTTCCAGGCTATGGAGGTGACTTCTACGAGGACTACTACGGATCGGTCTGAGTTAGTGGTAGTATCACTAGTTCGCACTAGCTGTGTCGTCTATCGTCCCGCGTGACTCGTGGGATATGACCTAGTTTGTACTCCTTCCGGAGGTGTAGAAAAATAATGTATAGGAGCTTGGAATGCCTCCGATGAGATGTAATCCTCTTTTCACCGTAATAGTACTTTGTTTGGTCTGGTACTAAACCCTGTATGGTGTGTATGACGATGGAATAAAAGAAGCAGTTTCTGTATCTACCATGTCATACGGATGATCATCTTGCATTCCGAGTTATTTCTTACATTATGAATCCTATGTCGGAATTTTACCATCCTGACTAAATCATTGTCTTGTTTACCTAGGATGGTCAACACGCGCGCTAACCCTGCTTCTCAAGAGCAGGCCGAAGGCAGTGAAGCCAGGGATGCAAATCTGCCTCATCCTCCTTCACTAGCCGAGGTGATGATGGAAGCTGAGAGAAACAAGCGGGAGACAAACCGTTTGTTGGAGCGTATTGAACAGAATACAGCACACCATCAGAGGGCTAACGTGGTGTCACTCAGTGATTTTATCAAATTGCATCCACCCACGTTCCACCACTCCGTCGAGCCTCTCGACGCTGATGACTGGCTTCGCAGTATTTCTCACAAACTGCGTTCCGCGCTGGTAGCGGAGGCTGACAAGGTCACCTTTGCTGCATATCATCTTGAAGGCCCCGCCAGTCTATGGTGGGAGAATTATGGAGCTATGCGCCCAGCGGGCCATGTCACAACTTGGGCTGAGTTCAGCGAGGCTTTCCGTGAACATCACATTCCGGAGGGTCTCATGGACCGTAAACGTGAAGAATTTTGCAGTTTCACCCAAGGCCGACTTTCTGTGGATGCCTATAGCAGGGAGTTTGGTAATCTCGCCCGATATGCAACTGAGGAAGTGTCTACTGACGCCAAGAAGCAAGCAAGGTTCCGTAAGGGCCTTAGTCCTAAGCTTCGCCGTGACCTCCGTCTGCATGAGTGCACATCTTTTTCGAAACTTGTCAACAAAGCCATCAGTGCCGAAACTGGTCAGACTGACTATGACGCAACACGCAAGCATGGCCGTGACATGGGTTCCTCATCCGGTGCTGGTCCTCAGAAGCGCCGCGTGTGGGTACCCAACACCGCCCTGCCACCCAGGTTCACACCGAGGCCATCCTTCCAGGCGCCTCGCCCCGTTCAACAGTCTGCACCGGCCAAGCCCTATGGAGGTCCAACTAACAATGCTCCTCCACGTACCAGTTCCGTGACTTGTTTCAAGTGTGGGGAATCTGGTCACTATATGCGTGAATGCCCCCAGACCAACCCCAATCAATCTGCTAAAGCTGTTGGCCGTGGCAAGCCGACAGGAAAAGTATTCCACGCCAAGCCGGTCACCGCTTCACGTGGCCATGTCAACTGTGTCTCTGCCGAAGAAGCTCAAGAGGATCCCAACGTCGTTCTCGGTACGCTTCTTGTTAACTGCCACCCGGCATCTGTTCTTTTCGATACAGGAGCCTCTCATTCTTTTATATCCGAAAGTTATGCTCGATTGCATAACGTTGCATTTTGTGACATGCCATCCACTATGGAAATCTCTACCCCTGGTTCTAGATGGCAGACCTCTAGGGTAAGCTATGGAAATGAGATCCAAGTCGACAGACTTGTTTTCCTCGCGTCTTTGATAGCCCTTAAATCTTCAGATATTAATATCATTCTGGGTATGGACTGGATGTCGGCTCATCATGCCCAAATCGATTGCTTCTCTAGGACTGTTCAACTCACCCATCCTTCGGGGAAGATAGTCAATGTATTGACTCGAATAGCCAAGCGACAATTATATTCTCTTAACGCCAGCCCTTTGCCAGACCTTGAGGACGTTCCGGTAGTCCGTGACTTCCCGGATGTCTTTCCAGAGGAATTGCCAGGTGTTCCACCTGACAGGGATGTTGAGTTTGTAATAGACCTCATTCCAGGAACCGTTCCGATTGCTAGAAGACCTTATAAGATGGCACCCCTAGAACTAGCCGAGCTTAAGAAACAACTCGATGAGTCCTTGAAAAAGGGTTTTATCCGACCTAGCTCCTCTCCGTGGGCTTGCCCCGTCCTATTCGTCAAGAAGAAGGATGGTACGGACCGGATGGTTGTAGATTACCGACCTGTCAATTTGGTCACAATCAAGAACAAATACCCGCTTCCCAGGATCAACGACCTGTATGATCAGCTCGCTGGATCCTCAGTCTTCTCCAAGATGGATTTGAGGTTGGGCTACCATCAAATCAAAATCAGAAACGGGGACATTCCTAAAACGGCCTTTGTCACTCGTTATGGCCAATACGAGTACACCGTCATGTCCTTCGGATTAACCAACGCTCCAGCCACCTTTTCTCGGTTAATGAATTCAACCTTCATGGAGTATTTGGATAAATTCGTCGTGGTTTACCTCGATGATATACTCATCTACTCCAAGAACGAGGAAGAACATGCCGAACATCTAAGGCTAGTGTTGCAGAAACTTCGAGAGCATCGCCTTTATGCCAAATTTTCTAAATGTGAATTCTGGTTGTCAGAAGTGACCTATCTGGGTCATGTAATATCTGGTAAAGGTATTGCTGTTAACCCCGAGCGAGTTCAAGCCGTCCTTAACTGGACTCCACCCGAATCGGTCAAGCAAGTTCGGAGTTTTCTAGGCTTAGCGAGCTATTGTCGTCGCTTTGTCGAGAACTTCTCCAAGATTGCTAAACCTCTAACCGAACTCCTCAAGAAAGATAAGAAGTTCGAATGGACTCCACAATGTGAGCACAGCTTTCAGGAACTGAAAAGACGCCTGACTTCTGCTCCCGTGCTGGTACCGCCAGACTTCTCCAAGGACTTTGTTATCTACTGCGACGCCTCGCGACAAGGACTAGGTTGCATTCTCATGCAAGATCGACACGTAATTGCCTACGCTTCACGACAATTGCACCCACATGAGGAGAATTATCCTACCCATGATCTAGAGCTTGCAGCCGTAGTCTATGCACTTAAGACCTGGCGACATTACCTCCTCGGTAATCGTTGCGAAATATTCACTGATCACCAAAGTCTGAAGTATATTTTCACCCAACCGGATTTGAATCTCAGGCAGAGACGTTGGGTTGAATTGATCACCGACTTCGACTTAGGAATAACCTACACCCCAGGGAAAGCCAACGTCATGGCTGATGCGCTAAGTCGTAAATCCTATTGTAACAATCTGATGTTACAACAAAGTCAACCGCTTCTCCATGAGGAATTTCGGAAGCTTAACCTTCACATTGTTCCTCAAGGATTTCTCTCCACCTTGGTGGCGAAACCTACTCTTACGGATCAAATCATTGCTGCCCAGAAGCGAGATAAGGGAATAGCTAAGATCAAGGAGAACATTGCTAGCGGAGGTGCTAGTTGTTTCTCCACAAATGATCATGGTGTGGTGTACTTTGAGAACCGTCTAGTGGTTCCCAAGAACCAGCATCTACGACAGTTGATCCTTAAGGAGGCTCATGAATCTCCTCTCACTATTCATCCCGGTAGTACTAAGATGTATCAGGACCTACGCCAGAGGTTCTGGTGGACTAGGATGAAGAGAGAAATTGCTCAGTATATTGCTAACTGCGACGTCTGTCGTCGTGTAAAAGCAGAGCACCAACGGCCTGCTGGCACCCTTCAACCCTTAGCTATTCCTGAATGGAAATGGGATAAAATTGGTATGGATTTCATTACCGGTTTTCCCAGGACCAAGAGAGGGAATAATGCTATCTTTGTCGTTGTCGATCGTCTTTCCAAAGTAGCCCATTTCCTACCTGTTCGAGAGAGTATAACCGCTAGTCAGCTGGCAGACTTATACATCTCCCGAATAGTGTCCCTTCATGGTGTCCCTTTGGAAATTAACTCGGATCGAGGAAGTCTTTTCACCTCTCGATTTTGGGAAAGTTTCCAAAATGCTATGGGAACCCGTCTCTCCTATAGCACCGCTTTCCACCCTCAGTCGAGTGGTCAAGTGGAACGCGTCAACCAAATTCTAGAAGACATGCTTCGAGCCTCTGTTATCTCATTCGGAATGGATTGGGAGAAGTGCCTTCCATTTGCCGAATTCGCTTATAACAACAGCTATCAATCTAGCTTGGGTAAAGCCCCTTTTGAAGTTCTCTATGGACGACGATGTCGAACACCCTTAACTGGTCAGAGACCGGGGAAAGACAATTCTTTGGCCCGGATATGATTCAGGAAGCAGAAGAACAAGTTCGCATCGTTCGTGAAAAGTTGAAAACAGCCCAATCTCGTCAAAAGAGTCAATATGACCGAAAACATAAGGCTATGACTTTCGAGGTTGACGAGAAGGCTTATCTTCGGGTCACCCCTCTGAAGGGAACCCATCGTTTCGGTATCAAAGGCAAATTGGCTCCTCGTTACATTGGACCTTTTCGCATTCTCGCCAAACGAGGAGAAGTTGCCTACCAGTTGGAACTACCTCCGCATCTGTCTAGAGTCCACGATGTCTTCCACGTTTCCCAACTCAGGCGTTGCTTCTCGGATCCTATCCGTGAAGTGGACCACGAAACGCTTGATCTCCAGGATAATCTTACATATCGAGAGTACCCCATTCGTATCCTCGATCAGGCCGAGCGTACCACCCGGCGTCATAATATCAAGTTTCTCAAGGTTCAATGGTCGCACCATTCTGAGGATGAAGCAACTTGGGAAAGGGAGGATCGTCTTCGACTCGAGTACCCCGCCTTCTTCTCGGAGGAACCCAAATCTCGGGACGAGATTCTTTTGAGTGGGGGTGAGTTGTCACACCCTAGCTAGTCATGCATTAGAGTGTTGCATCATGTTTACTCTTTCATCAGAAACTTGAAATGGGGATCTGTGAAACCCTCAGAACCATTTTGAAAATGACCCAAATAAAAATTTCTCCAAAAGGGTCCCAGAAAATGCTCATGTTGCTCTCTGAAAATATTGGACAGAGATAAAAATCAAACCAATATTTTTAGTGGCTCATGGACATTTATTTTGGGCATTTGAAATTAATGCATAAATATTTGCATTGGAAATATATTAATTATATATATTAATATATGCCCAAATATTATGCCAATTATAAAAGAGCTCTGAAATAATATAAATAGCTCCTGCAAAAATTGGCATAAGTTAAATAAATGATTTAATATATTATTTAAATCAAAACAAATGTCAGAAATTTAAAAAACAGAAAAATATATAACAGGAGGAGCTTACCTGGGCTCCTCCACTGTGCGGCCCAGCCAGCTGGCTGGCCCAGCCGGCAGCCGGCCCAGCCCACCTCCCTCCTCTGTCGTCTTCGTCCCGACAGAGGGAGGGGAGTGTGGCCGGCGCGCGCGCGCGCCACCGCGCCACGCCACCTGCTCGCCTGCTTGCCTGCCCTCCCCTCCTCGCTCGATGCCCTGGACGACGCCACGCCTCTCCCCCTGCTCTCTCTCACTCTCCCCCGGCTCTCCTCTCCTCTCCCTCGCTCTCTCTCTCACACGGCCGAACACCACACTCGCCGCCGTTCGCCATAGCAGCCATCTCCGGCCACCCCTCGCTCCCCCGACTAGCTCAGGAGCTCCGCCACGACCCCCTCTTCCTCCCCACCGCTCCACAGCTCCCCGGAAGCCCTGCATCGCCGCCACGTCGCCATTCCCCTCTTCGGGCTCTGACCACCGTCGCCGTCGATTCGCCGTCTCCAGCGCGTCCCCGAGCCCACTTCGACGCCCACTGCAACCGCGGTGAGCTACGCCACCGTTTCCCCCTCTCCTCCCCCTCGTTTCCTCACCGTAGCCTCCTCCCCACCACGGCGAACCTCCGCCGTCGCCGAGCTCGCCGTCGACGCAGCTCCGGTGACCATTTGGTCACCCCGGCGAGTCCAACGAGTTCGCAAGACCCCGTAGAGCATCCCTAGCACCTCGCTTCGCTCGACTTCGAGCTCCAACCCTGTTCCCGTGCACGACCGAACCCCGGCGGCCGCAGCCGAGCTCGCCGCCGTCGACTCCGGCCACCCCGACCCCAACGGACTCCGCCAAGAGCTGCGGTTTGTCCTCAGCTTCCCTCCGGTGGTCTCCGCGGCCCATTTGGTGGCCGAAATGGCCAAAACCACTTCCGCCTCCGCGTCGGGCTCGCCGGCGGCTAAACGCCGGCAGCCGACTTTGACTTTGACCACGGGCGGGCCCTGGTTGACTCCCCTGAGTCAATGACAGGTGGGGCCCAGCCCTGTTAATTAAACAGGATTAGTTTTAATTAAGTTTTAATTAAAATAATCACCCTGACATGCGGGACCCACTGTCAGGTTTGACCTGGACCAGTTCCGTTGACCTGCTGACGTCACACTGACGTCAGGCTGACGCAGTAATTGATTTTCTGGATTTAATTTAAATCAGGAAATTCCAGAATATTAATTAAACTTCAAAAATTCATAACTTTTATTCTGTAACTCCAAATTGGACAAATTATATATGAAAAATGATCAGAAAAATCCAATCTATCCATCTGTACTATTTTCATGCATGATCAAACAAGTTAAATTGATGTTTCAAGCAGAACAAGGAAAAGCACTTTAAAAGGCCATTTTTGAATTTGAAATTTGAATCCTTGATTCAAATTTGTTCAAACCCTTCTGGTTTTAGTTGCATTAGCCCAATACACTCATTTTGCCATGTCTCATGCATGCATCATATTGTTGCATACTGTTTGGTAATGTTTGTGTATCGGTGCTCTCTGCGGCAGGTTCTGTCTCCGAGGAGTACCGTGATTACCCTAATGAAGAACCGTATCAGTGCATCGAACCATCAGGCAAGCAACCAACCATTTGATCATATCGATACAATCCCATGTTCTCGCTCCTGCTCTCTTTTACTGCATTAAGACAACGCGATTCAAACTGCTGTGTGCTACGGTAGTTGAACCCATTTCCTCTGCATGACCTGTCATTGCCACAGTAACTAGATGAAACTCACTAGCATGTGTAGGAGTTGATTGAGCCATATGTATGTGTTGTTCCTACCTTGCTATGCCTGCTATGCTTAGAGTCGTGTCAGGTCTGGTTCATCTGGGTGATGGGCTGGAGTGAAATGATCATGTCGGTAATGAGAGTGGTGTGGTGAACACGATTTGGTAAAGGTATCGATGAGAGGCCATGTAGGAGTACATGGTGGGTTGTTTCATTGAAGCCGACCTTAAGCACTGAGATCTGTATGCGTGATTTAAGATACAGCTACTACCATGCATTGGGCCCTGAAATATGACCCCGCTCGACTTCTTATTCACCCTAGCTCTCTGTCCAGGAGTTGCAAGTAGTTTCTGGTGTTTGTAGCCTACTGGAGGCCGTGGAGCGCTGACCGTAGGGGTGGGCTGTGATGCGGTAGGTACGTGGCCGGGTGTACCGAATACCCGTTAGGTATCTCGGGAACCCTGTTCACATCGTTCGGGGCCGTATGGGAAACCTCGGCCGGACTCCCTGCGGATGGAACCTGAATAGGCGATAAACCTGGACTAGAGGCTTAAGTGTTTAGGTAGGTCGTGGTCTACACCCACGTCGGCTTTCGCTTGAAGTCTGCCGAGCACATGTCGTGTGCAGACGCTAAGTGGTGGAAACATGTATGAAGAAGTACACCCCTGCAGGGTTATCATAATCTATTCGAATAGCCGCGTCCGCGGTAAAGGACTACTTGGTTGCCTATACAGTTCATAGACAAGTAAATGGAAACTGTTAAAAGCCTCAAGATAAGTGTGAGTGCCGAGGATGGCTCTTCCGTAGGAAGACGGAGGTGGATCCTCGGTAGTGTATTGAATTGGTGAGTAGTGGACTCGTGTGCGCAAAACCATTTCAAGTTGGAGTATCGTAGGATAGCCTAGCCAAGAGTCAAAGCTGGCTTGCTGCAATAACTCCACCAACCCTTCTTGATGCTATGCATGTATGTAGGATCTGATGTAAGTCTTGCTGAGTACCTTTGTACTCATGTTGCTATAATCTACATTTTTACAGAAGACGCTGCAACCCCTTCTGATGGGTTCTATGTAGACGTTGACATCAACGAGTAGGCTAAAGACCCAGGTGGTGACCCTGAGCTTGTGAAGGACCACGTAGTATAGCTAGGCTTTCCAAGCCTCTTTTTTTACTAGTTGTCTGTACTCAGACAAGTTACTTCCGCTGCTGGTTTGTATGACTGTATGACTTGTATGTGGGGTCGTGAGACCCGTACCTTTGTGTATGTTATGTATGGCTCACTGAGCCTTAAATAAAGTACTTGTGTCATAGAGTCATGTTGTGATGCTTCGTTGTATTTGCACATATCGAGCATATTGTGTGTATGATTGAAATGCTTGGCATGTGTGGGATCTGACTATCTAGTTGTTTATCTTTAGTAGCCTCTCTTACCGGGAAATGTCTCCTAGTGTTACCGCTGAGCCATGGTAGCTTGCTACTGCTCTGGAACACTTAGGCTGGCCGGCATGTGTCCTTCTTCGTTCCTGTGTCTGTCCCTTCGGGGAAATGTCACGCTTTGAGTACCGGAGTCCTGTTAGCCCGCTACAGCCCGGTTTACCGGAGTCCTGCTAGCCCAGTGCTACAGCCCGGACCCACTTGCTGATGACCGACACGTTCGAAGCTGGGTCATGGATGCCTGTCCCTGTAAGTCTGTGCCACTTTGGGTTTACGACTAGTCATGTCAGCCCGGGCTCTTTATCATATGGATGCTAGCGACACTATCATATACGTGAGCCAAAAGGCGCAAACGGTCCCAGGAAAAGGTAAGACGACACCCGTGGGGATACCGTGCGTGAGGCCGCAAAGTGATATGAGGTGTTACCAGCTAGATCGATGTGACATCGAGTCGGGGTCCTGACAAGTTTTATCCTATGCATCTGGTTTATCGTTAACGGAATTATGCATATAATTTTTGTCCTCGTGAAGTAGAAAGTATTTTCTCAAGTTTGGGGGAGGCTTAAGTCAATGTTATATTCATGCCCCAATCATGAGCTCTCAAGAGAAATTATTATTCAAAGATTTTATGCTCGGCTTTCTCATAATGATCGATCCATGCTCGATACTTCTTGTACTGGTTCTTTTATGAAGAAGGATATTGAATTCAAATGGGATTTATTGGAAAGAATTAAATGCAACACTGAAGATTGGGAACTGGATGAAGGTAAGGAGTCAGGTATAAAACTTAAGTTTGATTGTGTTGAATCTTTTATGGATACCGATGCTTTTTGTGATTTTAGCACTAAATATGAAATTGACTTTGAGATAGTATCTTCTTTTGCTACTCATGTTGATCTCCCTAAGGAGAAGTGGTTTAAATATCATCCTCCTATAGAAGCTAAAGTAGTTGAACCTACTAAAGTTGAAGAAGAAACTATTACTTATAATGTTGATCCTATTATTCCTACTGCTTATATTGAGAAACCACCTTTCGCTGTTAGAATAAAGGATCATGCTAAAGCTTCAACTGTGGTTTGTAAGAGTTATACTACAACACCTACACCCCCTGAAAAAATTAAAGTTGAACCTAGTGTTGCTATGGTTAAAGATCTCTTTGTCGATAATATTGATGGGCATGCTATTTATTTCTGTGATGAAGCTCCTAGAATTTTTAAACCCAATATGAAAGATAAACATAGACCAGTTGTTGGCATGCATGTTGTTTCTGTGAAAATAGGAGGCCATTGTTATCATGGCTTATGTGATGTGGGTGATATTGTGAGTGCAATTCCTTTTACATTATATAAATAAATTATGAATGATATTGCACCTGCTGAGACAGAAGATATTGATGTTACTATTAAGCTTGCCAATAGAGAAACTATATCGTCAATTGGGATTGTTAGAGATGTTGAAGTCTTGTGTTGGAAAATAAAATACCCTACTATTGGGGAGATAACTATTGGGTTAACCCGCCCAGGAGGGGCCGGGTTAAGCCATGGCGGTTTATCAAGATGAAGCCCATAAAGATGTTCAAGATGGTGGTTCACTATGAAGACTCGTTTAAAGGCCCAGAGCCCAGAGGCGGCAAGAAGCCCATGCATGTAAACCGCCATGTATGTATGACTTGTATTGTAAGGCATGTATATTTGGTCACTGAGCCGGACACGTTGTTATGAGCTAGCCGGGACTCTGTAAGCGGCAGGGCGTCAACCTGTGTATATAAAGGGACGACGCAGTGGCGGTTTAGGGCAAGAGACAACAGATCAAAAGCTAGGTCAAGCGTATTAACTCCCTGGTAGTCGAAACATAAGCAATACCACCTCAAACTGGATTAGGCCTTTACCTTCATCGCAAGGGGACGAACCAGTATAAACTTCCGTGTCCTTTGTCCCGTTTAACCCCTTTAAGCTAACCTAGTGCGATGGCTCCACGACTAAGTCCTCACACGAGGACATCTGCCGTGACAAATCCACGATAGTTGGCGCCCACTGTGGGGCCAGCGCATGGTGGTTTTGAGTTCTTGAAGGGCAACTTCGAAGGGATCAAGGGATACGCTATGGGACGGATGACCAAGAGTCATCGCGGCAAGCTCTACATCAACGATGCAGGCTGGGGCCCCAAGGCCGGCTTAATTGAGTATGGGTACCGGGTCCCCTTTGGTGGAATCCGTGTCTTCATCGGCAAGATCGGCGAACCGGGCCCAGAGCCAGACATATGCACCGACATCATCGAGACGGCTCAGCGTGCAAGACCCGTCCGAGTTCAGCCCACCGTGAAACGTGCCTTTGTGGGATTCATCCATGGAGCAGAATTTGAGGAAGGATCCATGTCTCGTGGTGAGATGGAGATCTACTCTGATGGTGAGTCGTCCACGGGTGAGACTACTTCATTGTATCAACTGCAGGACGGCAGGCTTGGGGGCTGTTCTGATGGCGACAGTATTCCGGACCCCTATGAGCCGCCGAACTGGGTCGCGATTTTCATGGTCGGGACACAGCCAGTGCAGAATTCTTCGACTGCAATGGCAATGGTTTCCAGATCAGCAGCAACAATGGCAGCTGGGGCAGGAGGCCTTGTGCGCCCACCGACTCAAGTTTTGGCTGATTTGCTGGATAATTTAACAACATTGTTAGCAGCAAATGTTACCACAGCGAATCAAGATCAGCATAACGTGGAGGTTGCAAAATTGCATGACGAGAAAAGCACGGGCCAAGGAAGACCTGGTGGCAGAGAACGCTAGGATTACTTTGGAACGAGCTGCTTTGGATGCTCAGGCGCAACAAATCCAGGCCGATTCCTTCTGACTCGCGTTGGATCAGAACGCCTCAAATGAAGTCCCGAGGAGAAGGCACCGGAGTCGTCTGCCTCCGGTTTATGAGGCGAGGAACCACTTCAATACACCTGGTGCAGGGACCAGTGACCCGCCAGGGGTAAATCGGGCAGCAGCTGCGCTTGGGACTAAAGCACCGGTTCAAGCACGCACGACTGACCCGTCCCGTCAGAATAATATCCCACCACAACATGTGCTGATACCGTCGGGTAACTACTCTAACCCTTTGGATAACATGATCGCTGCGGCATCGCAATTGGCGGCTCTCCCAGTTGAAGGCGAGTCTCCAGCTGCGGTTGAAATGCAGAGGGCTAGAGAGCTTCTTCAGACAACATTGGTTCAGCAGGAGGCTTATTCTTACAGCCATGAGAGGATCCATTCAACCCCTCGCCCAAGCTGGAGTTATAGCAGACATATGGACTCCCCAGCGGTGTCAAGCAGCGAGCGACATCGTAACTCGCCCCGTGGACATTTCCCGCCCCGTAACACTCAGGCCTTGATGGATCAGGATAGAGCACGTAGAGAGGTCGAGCTGGTGGCTCAGTACACTACTCATCAACCATCTCCGGTTTATCCGACAACCTCGGTGGAGGCAGGCGTGACCTCTCGAAGCACGGGTGTACCATGTTTGGTGCCGGCTCTATGTAATGAGCGTCTGCCCAAAGACTTCAAAGGACCTCGTAAGGTGCCCAACTACACAACTGACTTACCCCCTGAGGCGTGGACTGAGAGTTACGAGATGGCCATGGAGCTACTGGAGGTCAGCAATGCCGCGTGTGCTAAATATTTCACCATGATGTCGGATGGGATGGCTCGTACTTGGTTAAAGGGCCTGCCTACCAATTCAATTGGATCGTGGGCTACCTTGAAGGCCCGGTTCATCCAGAATTTTAAAGATACGTGCAAACAGCCTATGTCAATTGTGGATTTAGATGCATGTTCCCAAGAGGAGGGAGAGTCAACAACCCATTGGGTGCGCCGGGTCAAAGCCATCCTACATTCATCAGATAACATCAATGCTGGCTCAGCGGTCCTCATGTTAGAGAAGAATTGTCATTTTTTGCCTCTTAAACAGAAGTTAGGACGGCTCAAGCGCCACTGTAATGATATGGGGGAGCTGATGGCGGTTTTAATTAAATATGCCGACTCTGATAGTACCAAGGACCCCAAGTCTGATGATGAAAGGCCGGGAAAGGGAAGAAGAGCGTGTCACATCCCTAGCTTCTGGTACTTCCTAGTGTTTGCATCTTGCTTGCATCATGTTTAGCTTTCAATGAATTTGAAATGGGGGATGATCAAACCCTAGCATCAATGAATTTCAAATAGGTTCAACTAAAAAAACTTATTTTCAGGATCCCAAATGGCCTTCAAAAATGTTCATCACTTTTGGAAAATGCTGGAAAGAGTAACCAGAGATGATGCACATTTTCCATGGCATTTTGGATTTTGAATTAATTCAAACATATTTGAATTGGAGCTATTTAAATGCTATATATATTTTAGATGCTCCAAAAATGTTGGAAATTGTTAAGGGTCATTGGAATAATTCAGATGACACCCATAATTATTTTCAGGATTTTATGAAATGGTTTAGTACTTTTACTAAATCAAAACATAAAAAATAAAATAGAAAACAGAAAAGAATTAGAGAGAGAGAGAGAGAAGCCAACCTGGGCCACTTACCTGGCGGCCCAGTAGGCCAGCCCAGCGCACTGGCCCATCCGCCAGTCATCCGCCTCCTCCCACCAGTCGGACGGGGCGCGTGGCCAGAGCGTGTCGACGCGCGCGCCCGAGGCCTCCACCTCCTGCTTCCACCTCCTGCTTCCTCCCTGCCCTTGTTCGAGCACCTGGAGACGCATAGAGCCTCCCTGGTTCCTTCTCCCTCACTCTCTGTTCTCTCCCTCGCCCTCTAGCCCCCTCCCCAAGCTAACCCGAGAGCGCTCCGCCGTCGCCTCGCTTCACCCGCGTCGCCATCGCCCCCTTGTGCCACACCGCCATGTTCGACATCTCCGGCATTGAGCACCACGCCTCCACGCCAAAGGAAACAAGCCGGAGAGCTCCACTTCGCTGCCATCAGGTCGTCTTCAACCTCGGCACTCGCCGGACGCCGCTCGTCGATTCGCGCGCGAGAGGTCGTCCCCGAGCCTGCTGAACCACTCTCCGACCTCCCTGTGAGCTCTCGCGTCGAACCCCTCTTCTCCCTCTCTCGTTCCCGCTTGCTAGCCTCGCTCCCAACCATGGCCATGAGCTCATCTCCGGCGTCCATGTCGTCGCCGTCGTTGCAGAGGACAAACCTCGCGTCTGAGCCCACATACATGCTCCCCGCGTTGCTACGAACCTAAAACGCACCCCAGCTAGATCCCTTTCATGCTGCAGCGCCGCGCCCATGCAAGCCCGACCTGCTGCCACCGCAAACCTCGTCAGCGGCGCTGCTCCCGGCCACCCCGGCCTTCTCCACCGCCACCGTTGGATGCGCCACTCCACCCTCTTCCCGTAGCTACTCCCTGCGCGCCAAAAGAGCCCCTGTAGGTGGATCCCGACGCGCTCCGCCACGTCCGGCAACGCCGGCAGCTAAACGCCGACAGGTTGACCACTTTGACCGGCGGGGTTTGACCCCGTCTAACCAGGGGTTTGACCCCTCTCTCTCCTTGACATGCGGGCCCCGCCCGGCTAACTAAGTTAGTTAGGTTAGCCACTGACAAGTGGGCCCTGACCCTGTTAATTAGCTAAGTGTTAAATTAACTTAATTTTAAACCCACTGCCACTGACGTGTGGGTCTAGGGACTAATTAGCCTAGATTAACTTTTAGTTAGTGCTAATTAGCCCTGTTAGTTGACTGAGTCACTGACCAGTGGACCCCATTGGTCAGGTTTGACCTGGACCGTGTCTGTTGACTTGCTGAGGTCAGCATAACGTAGTGCTGACGCAGTAAATGTTTTCTCGGATTTAAAATAAATAAGAATAGATTTATTTAATTAAGAAAATATCTAAAACTTCTAACAATCATATAAAATCAACCGTAACTCCAAATGAAACAAATTATATATGAAAAATTATCAGAAAAATATTAAGAATCTGTTTATGCCATGTTCATGCATGTTTGGGAAAGTTAACATCACCACCTAGCACAATTCATGATTATGGAATATATGGTATGTAGCTTTGGAGTTGGAATTTGCTATATGTTGAATTCCACTTCAATTAATATGACTAACTATTGCATTAGGTGAATTCAGTACCTTAACATGCCATGATCATACATCATGTTTGTTGCATTGCATTGATTGTGTTTCCTCTCTGTTTCTGGTAATTGTTCCCTCTGAGTAGACGTGGTCTCGACGATGAGTTCGATGACACCGTTGAAGAGCTGTACTATCTTCAGAAGTGCCACGCAAGCAAAACCCCCTTGTTCATTCCGATACAATCCCACTCTCTCCTGCTCTCTTTTACTACATTAGGAAAACAATGTTTCAACTGTTACATGCTGCGGTAGTTGAACCCCTTTCCTTTGCATGACCTGTCGTTGTCATAGTAAATAGATGAACCCCACTAGCATGAGTAGGAGTTGTTTGAGCCCTGATGTGCCTACTCATTCATGCTTGTTGTCATGGCTACTACTGCTTAGAGTTGAGTCAGGTCTGATTCATCGGGGATGAATTGGAATGTGGTGAACATGTCTTACTGTTGAGAACTAAGTGTGTGAATACGATTTGGGAAAGGTAGCGGTGAGAGGCCATGTAGGAGTACATGGTGGGTTGTCTCATTGAAATCGTCCTCAGGAACTGAGTTTTGTGTTTGTGATCCATGAACAGCTACTACCACACATTGGGATCCGGGCACTCCAAGCTCTCTCGACTTATTAACCGCCTCGATCTCTATCTAGGGAGTTGCAACTAGTTTCTGGTGTTTGTAGGTAGTGTTAGTAGTCTACCAAGTGGCACCCGGTACAGGTGGGCTTGGGACAGACTAGGCATCGTGGCAAGCGTAGATCCATCCGCCAAGGTGGGCTTGGGAACCCTGCACACATCATTTGGGGCCGTGAGCGACACCTCAGCCGGATCTCCTTGCGGATGGAACCCGAATAGGCGATATACCTGGACTAGAGACTTGTGCGGTTAATCAGGTCATGGCCGACTCCCTCGCCAGACTTCCGCTTGAAGGTTGCTAAGATACACGGCGTGTACATGGTGGTAAGTGGCGAGAGCGTGTCTGAAGAAGTACACCCCTGCAGGGTTATAGATGATCTATTCGAATAGCCATGTCCGCGGTAAAGGACTATTGGGTTGCGTGTACAGTTCATAGACAAGTGAAAGTGGATACTCTAAAATGCACAAGATAATCGTGAGTGCTATGGATGGCGTTCTCGTAGGGAGATGGGAGCGGATCCATAGTGGTGTATTGTTTTGGTGAATACGTTGACTCATGTGCGCCACCCCAAAAGAGTTACTTGCAGTCGAGTTCAGGTTAGCCACTGAGTCAAAACTGGATTGCTGCAGTTAAAATCCACAACCCCCTTTGTTGATAATGATGCATATGTAGATAGTTTTGATGTAAGTCTTGATGGGTACATTTGTACTCATGTTTGCTTAATTTATGTTTTTGCAGAGAGACTTCAGTCTCGCTAGTAGTTCCACGTGGACTTTGACGTTTAGCTTGTTACCTCAGCTATGATCTTGTACCCTGGGAGGGTCTTGTAGATAGTCAGGCTTCTCAGCCTTTTTCATTTGTAGTTGTCTGTACTCAGACATGTTTAAGCTTCCGCTTGTGCTATTGCTTGTATGACTTGATTGCTGGGTCATGAGACCCATGTTTGTAATATCTGGTTCTTCGGAGCCTAATGAATAAATATTCTGAGTCGTAGCGTCTTGTTGTGATGCCATGTTGTATTTGCACACATTGAGCATATTGTGTGTATGATTTTGAAATGCTTGGTATGTGTGGGATTCAACAACCTAGTTGTTTATCCTTGGTAGCCTCTCTTATGGGGAAATGTAGTCTAGTGTTTCCACTGAGCCATGGTAGTCTGCTACAACCCGGTTTACCGGAGTCCTGCTAGCCCAGTTACTACTGCTCTAGAACACTTAGACTGGCGGGCATGTGATCCACTTCGTCCATGTGTCTGTCCCTTCAGGGAAATGTCACGCGGTGACCTCCGGAGTCCTGCTAGCCTGCTACAGCCCGGGTTCCCAGAGTCCTGTTAGATTAGTTGCTACAAACTAGATTCACACACTGATGACTGACACGTTCAATGTTGGTTCATGTATGCATGTCCCCGAAAGTTAGTACCACTTTGGGTTCACGACTAGTCATGTCGGCCCTGGTTCTCTGTCATTTGAATGCTAGCGACACTATCATATACATGAGCCAAAAGGTGCAAACGGTCCCGGGCCAGGTAAGGTGGCACCCGTGGGAATACCGTGCGTGAGGCCTCAAAGTGATATGATGTGTTACATGCTAGATCGGTGTGACTTAGAATCGGGGTCCTGACAGCTTTGGTATCAAAGCCTGACTGCCTGTAGGATTACCAAGACAAACTGGTCGAAGTTGATTCTAGAAATGCTTTAGTTATATAAGGGAATTGATTGTGGAAGGGAACGTAAGGCTCTTTTACTCCTTTACCTTATGCCCTTCTGATCTGAGTCAACCTCTTCTTTTCTACGGGGATTAAGAACTAGGCTTTCTCATCTATCTATCAGGATGACGAGTTACTATGATAGAGACTTATAGGATTGGTGGATTCAAGTCTCAGTTCAGTTCCTACTACTTCTGTGTGTTGACAGTTGATCTCAGAACCTTGATATTGCAATGTTAAGTGGTTATGCCACCATTTTGCAGGATGTCTGAAATCTTTTTGAGCATTTATAGCTGTTATGATGTCCGAGTCATCCCAGGTTTCTAAACAATCTGATGCATTTGTAAATCCCTTCTTCCCGTTCTCGATGTTTCTTTGGGCTAGATTAAGCACACTAATCGGTCTATTGAGGTACTCCATTGCCTTGACATGTATGTTGGAGTTAGTATATTGACCCTAGGTGTCTTCGAGAACCACTCAGTAATTTAGCAATGCTTTGTCTCCCTAGTGTGATGATTCTGGCCATTATTCTCGAAAGCATCCCGTGATATCATTTAGTTAGTAGGCATTCTATTTCTGGGTTCTTGAGCTCAAGATTCTCTCTACTTACCTCGTGTTGATAGTGTTTGCTAGTTCCCTTAGGATATTAGTAGCCTTTGCGATAGTCCATGAGGTTCGTGGTACTTTCCACTTCCAAATACCATGAACTACTTATGGCAGAAGTTCCTCGTTGAACCAAAAGATCACAACGAGAGTGCTCTTGATGAGTTCTCCATTCTTATTGTGACTCTGCCAAATCTACCTTCTACATGGTTTATCCGGAAGAAATATGTTGAACTTTGTTTGACATGCTAATCTATGCATCAACAACTTAGAAAATCATATGTTCCTTAAGTTGTCCCTCTTTAGTTGTTTTCTGACCTCCGTCTATCATTTCATAGTCAACAGTATGCATGCATTCAATCATCGATGCCTATTATTCTTGTGGTCCGTCAAGCCATTATATTCCGGAATGACTAGGAGAAACAAACTCCAGTACCTCATCCATCTCTGGGATTGGGTCAAAGTAGTAGTATTCCACAGACCAAAATGCCAATCCAGCTTTTGTTTTGTTCTACCTTGGAGTGCTACCCTCTTTATGTCGTGAATATCATAGGAATTGCACAACCTCTTATGAGTTCTTGACGTAGTGATACTTCTCGCCATAACTATTCATTCCTCGGGCACCGTGTTATTGTAACTGGAATGCCGACTGATGAATCATGATGTGTGAAATCAATTCCCCTAGCAACCTCGTTTCTTGGTAGTAAATGTATAATGATTTCATTCTTAGTGTTGTGACTATTGAATCACCACTCCAAGATTGATCGTGCAATCTAGTCCTTAGTTCTGGTGCACTCTTCGATCGACGAGTTAGGATTTTGCCAAACCATCGCTCTTTTGATCATATCATCTTGCCTTGAAAGGCAAGATTTTTCTCGAGCTTAGTAACATATCGGTGGTTCGTGATTTTCTAGATATCTTCACGTAAGTATCACCAGGTTATTCCCTGGCCGTTATGTCGAGCTCATGATCAAGTTGGTTTTCTTCTAAACCACCCCTTTTCCAAGAATCTGTGTTGGGTACCCCTAAGCTAGTTGGTTAAGATAAACAACAACTTGGAGAGTTGGAGGATAAAAGTTTTGTCTAACTTAGTTCATTCCAAAGGGATATCTTTGGTGTATGTGTGTTGAAGAAAGATGATATCTTCATTGATTGTTCCTTGTGGTAAATTGTTGGACCTATTGTCTTATCCAAATATTTGATTTGCCTATGGGCTATCGTCAAATCAAACCAGAACCAACGATGTTTGCAATGTTTTCTTACTCGTGGTTGTCCCTCGGGCATACACCATTATATCTTTTGGGTCTGACCAATGCTATCACCTTGTTCACATAATTGTGGAACTCCACTTATATGGAAACATGGATGAATTGTTTTTGGGCCCATCGACAACGTCTTTATCTCCTCCATGATTCATGTTGAACATTAAGCTAGTGTTGGAAACTTTTGAAAGCATATCTTCATGCTAGCTCATGAAGCATATGTTTGGATGAAAGAAGTGACTTCCTCTAATTCATGTGCATTCGATGCAAGTTGCCACTGTGAATTCGAGAAAGTTTATTTTTGCCTCCTCTGGAATCATCCCAAGTTAGTCATGCACGTGCGACGTGCTCTATGGTTTGATAGGTTGGCCGCCTCCACTCCATGTGTGTTCCTAGCACACCAAGCCATTGATTAATTTGTTCAAGGAAAAGGAGTTGATGTGCAAATACTAGTTCATGCACAAGATTCCAATATCCTCGATGATGGTTCCCCACCTGAACCCGGTAGTGTTTTGTTGTAAGACTACTATGTGGTCATGCTTGTCTTAGACAGCTGAAAGTGCAACTATCCCTAGGTGGTTTTGGTAATTCATAACAACATATAGCTCATTGAGCTAATACTATTCCAAGATGACTATTTCAGGAAAGCTCAATGATTGGCATGGCATGGATGTGAAAGAGGAACCCTCAAAATGCTAAGGACAAAGGATTGGCTCAATCTCAAAAGCTCAAGACTCTTCATTTTATATTTTAGTGATCCAAGATCACATTGAGTCTTTAGGAAAAGCCAATACTATCAAGGAGGGATGAGGTGTTGCTTAATGAGCCTCTTGCTTCATGTGCTTAGTGATATGCTCCAAAACCCTCAACTACTTTCCCATATCCACATATGACCTAAACCCTAAGCCAAACTCGGTCCTACCGATTCTTTCTATCCGGCGCTACCGAGTTTCACTTGTCATAAGCCACTGCCAAACCCTAGCAATTCGGTTCAACCGATAGGGATCTCGGTCTCACCGAGATGGGATTGCAAACTCTCTGTTTCCCTTTCGTAACTTTTCGGTCTCATCGAAAGAGCGAATCGGTCCCACCGAGATTGCAATGTAAACTCTTTGTTTCCCTTTTGTAACTTTTCGGTCTCACCGAAAGAGCAAATCGGTCCCACCGAGTTTACCTGACCAACTCTCTGGTTAGCTTAGTACAAAACTCGGTCTCACCGAGTTTGTGTAATCGGTCTCACCGAGATTACATTATGCCCAAACCCTAACCATATCGGTCCTACCGAGTTGCATGTCAGTCCCACCGAAAATCTCTAACGGTCACTAGGTTTACCTTTTCGGTCCGACCGAGTTTGTTGATTCGGTCCCACCGAGATTGGAAAACTGTGTGTAACGGTTGGATTTTGTGTGGAGGCTATATATACGCCTCCACCTCCTCTTCATTCGCGGAGAGAGCCATCAGAACACATACACAATTCCAACTCATATGTTCTGAGAGAGAACCACCTACTCATGTGTTGAGACCAAGATATTCCATTCCTACCATATGAATCTTGATCTCTAGCCTTCCCCAAGTTGCTTTCCACTCAAATCTTCTTTCCACAAAATCCAAATCCTATGAGAGAGAGAGTTGAGTGTTGGGGAGACTATCATTTGAAGCACAAGAGCAAGGAGTTCATCATCAACACACCATTTGTTACTTCTTGGAGAGTGGAGTCTCCTAGATTGGCTAGGTGTCACTTGGGAGCCTCCGACAAGATTGTGGAGTTGAACCAAGGAGTTTGTAAGGGCAAGGAGATCGCCTACTTCGTGAAGATCTACCGCTAGTGAGGCAAGTCCTTCGTGGGCGATGGCCATGGTGGGATAGACAAGGTTGCTTCTTCGTGGACCCTTCGTGGGTGGTTGCTTCTTTGTGGACCCTTCGTGGGTGGAGCCCTCCGTGGACTCGCGCAACCATTACCCTTCGTGGGTGGAGCCCTCCGTGGACTCGCGCAACCGTTACCCTTCGTGGGTTGAAGTCTCCATCAATGTGGATGTAGGATAGCACCACCTATCCGAACCACGGGAAAAACATCCGTGTCTCCAATTGCGTTTGAATTCTCCAAACCCTTCCCTTTACATTCTTGCAAGTTGCATGCTTTACTTTCCGCTGCCAATATACTCTTTGCATGCTTGCTTGAATTGTGTGATGATTGCTTGACTTGTCCTACAATAGCTAAAATCTGCCAAGAACTAAAATTGGGAAAAGGTTAAGTTTTTATTTGGTCAAGTAGTCTAATCACCCCCCTCTAGACATACTTTCGATCCTACAAGTGGTATCAGAGCTTTGGTCTCCATTTGCTTTGATCTCCATAGCTTTTGGTGGTCATAGCCTTGGTTTCACAACCTAGGAGAGTATGGCGTCTAGCGAGGGAAATTATCACCGTAGAGGTCCTTACTTTGATGGTAGTAATTTTGCTAGTTGGAAGCATAAAATGAAAATGCATATTCTTGGACATAACCCCGCCGTTTGGGCTATTGTGTGTGTTGGTTTGCAAGGTGACTTCTTTGATGGGAAAGAACCAAATCGGGAAGCTACCGCGGATGAGTTGAAGATGTTGCAATACAATGCTCAAGCTTGTGATATTCTCTTCAACGGATTGTGCCCCGAAGAATTCAACAAAATCAGCCGTCTTGAGAATGCAAAGGAAATTTGGGACACTTTGATTGATATGCACGAAGGTACCGACTCCGTCAAGGAATCCAAGTTGGATGTGCTTCAAAGTCAACTTGACAAGTTCAAAATGAAGGATGGTGAAGGTGTCGCTGAAATGTACTCTAGGCTTGCTCTCATCACAAATGAGATTGCCGGCTTAGGAAGTGAAGAGATGACCGATAGATTCATCATCAAGAAGATTCTAAGAGCCTTGGATGGAAAATATGATACCATGTGCACATTGATCCAAATGATGCCCAATTACAAAGATCTCAAGCCAACGGAGGTGATTGGAAGAATTGTTGCTCATGAGATGTCACTTAAGGATAAAGAGGAACTTCACGACAAATCAAGTGGTGCCTACAAAGCCTCATGTGAAGCCCCTACATCATCAAGTGAGAAACAAAACTTCAATGAAGAATTGATCTTAATGGTGAAGAACTTCAACAAGTTCTACAAGAGTAGAAGCAAAGATAGAAGCTTCAAGTCAAGGTCCTACAATGACAAAAGATCTTCTAGTCGAGAGCGAAACTGCTACAGTTGTGGAAGACCCGGACACTATTCCAATGAGTGTACGGCTCCCTACAAGAGAAGAGAAGATTCTCCAAAAAGAAGAAGCAAAGAATCACCACCAAGAGAGAGAAGGAGTAGAGATGATCGTTATGAACGAAGATACTCACGGAGAAGCAAGGATTCGGAAAGGAAGGAAAAATCATCAAGGAGCTACACAAAACAAAGACATCAAGCTCATGTTGGTGAATGGGTATCCGGCTCCGACTCCGACAGCCACTCCGAGTGAAGTTATCACTCCGACTCCGAAGATACTCAAGATGAAGGTGTTGCCGGTCTAGCACTTGTGTCAACCAACTCCTACGACATATTTGACTTACCAAATGAAGGAATTGGAAGATGCTTCATGGCCAAAGGTCCTAAGGTAACACACCCCGAGTATGTTGATTTCAATAGTGATGAAGATGACTTGTTAGGTGATGATTTGCTTGTTGACAACTCTAGTGATGAATACTATGATGAAACGTCAATTAATCATGCTAATCAAGATAAAACGAATGACAATGATAAGGATAAGATTGAGGCTCTAACTAAAGAACTAAACACTCTTAAGTTAGCTCATGAAACTATCTTCGAAGATCATCGAGAACTTTTAAGAGCTCATGAGAAATTACGCTTTGAAAAGCTCAATCTTGAGCAAGAGCATGAGTTCTTAAAAGCAATCAATGATGATCTCCGTAAGAAAAGTTCTTCTTACATTGCCAAGCATTTACTCTTATCCACTTACATGCCTCAAGTCAAGTCTAGTAACAAGAACAAGAAAGATTCTTCCTCTAGCAGTAACAATGATCATGCTAAATCCAATATTGTTGCTTCTAGTAGTTCTCTTGATTCCACTAATGATTCTCTTAGACAAGTTACACTTGAGCAAGAAAATAGCTTATTGAAGGGAATTATAGAGAAAGGAGTGTACAAAATCCTTGCCGGGAGTAAGCAATTCGAGGAAATTGTGCGCAAGTAAGGAATGCACCGGAAGAATCAAGGTGTTGGTTTTGAACGAAAATTCAATGCCAATGGAGTTGAGTGGGAAGAAGATCAATACCCCAAGACAAAGTTTGTTCCTCAACAAGAGAAGTATGATACTTCTTTCAAGGGGACACAAGCTCAAGATGATCTTCCACCACAAGACTACAAGCAAAAAGGCAAGGACAAGCTTCAAGAGGAAATTGATGCATTTCAAGAAGCTCCTAAGACATTAGTCAAGTGGATTTCCAAGACTACTTCAAGTTCCACTTCATCAAGTACGACTACAACTCCAAGGATTCCCATCAAGATGGTGTGGATCCAAAAGAAGAAGAACTAGAGAGTTCTTGAGGGTGACTCCGCCAACATACTTCACTCTTATCATTTTGGCAAGAACAAGCGCAATCAACTTCCACATCTTGCACTAGTTCAAGGAGTCACAAACCCTCTTGTTGGTAAGACAAGGGACAAGGTAACCTAAAAGTTTTCATGGACATCATCTTGTGTGTGCATCACTCTATGTCTATGGATATCCTTGTTTGTTCCCTGTGGGACTAACCCATGTAGGTATTGAAAGTGCAATTCACTCAAATGGATAGCTCCAAGTGATCTACATCAACATTGAGCATCCACATCTTCAACATCTACATGAAGTCATCATCGACAAAACCCGAGGTTAGTTCATCCCTCTAAGGGGGGATATCACATCTAGGGGGAGCTTTACTCTAAGACTTGCGCTAAAGCAACTCTAAAGATGTGAACACAACAATGCTTTATGTAAAAGTGGTAACCCCACTTGAGCTTAAACGATGAGTATGACCTATGATCAAGTGTTCTCACTTGACTCCTAAGTCAATATACTCATATATAGATGACCTTGTCATCGCAAATTGCTTGATAGATGCTAGAATTAGTTGTGCATGCCTTGTCACATATTTCATTTGCCATCTTATTGTGTGAGCATGGTGGTTGCATATTTTACTCATTCGAGGACATCCACTTGTTGTTTTGATTGTTTGGTTTTATTTCCTTTTGCCAAGTGGATGGACAAGAATGCCTAAGAACCTCCTCTAGCTATCTATGCTTTTCTCGTCTCAAACTCTATTCATGCTACATCACAAAATTTGATCAAGTCAGATTCGAACCACTCTGTGTGAGGAGCGCTCGGAGTCCCCGATTCGTCATAGACTTAAACTTCCAAAACCTCTTTATGATTCTCGGTCTGACCGATACCCTACTTTCGGTCCTACCGAGATCATTAAGTTGATCTAGGTTTTCGATCTCGGTGCAACCGATTTGAACCATTCGGTCACACCGAGTTGCAACAACTGTATACAGTTTTGCATCTCGGTGCCACCGAGTTGTTCCACTCGGTCACACCGACAGGGTCGGGCTATATATAGTCACGGGCAAAAATTTGGAAATATCTCCGAACCCCTTCGCCTGCGCGATAGCCTGCTCTGCCAACTTGGTCTCCGGATCGTCTCCTCGCCGCCAGCCGCCTCCAGTCGCTGGTCTCCGTCACCGTCAACGGAAATTCAACCCCGCCGTTGCCGCCGTAGCGAGTCTCCGCCGAACTAGGGTATGGACTCGATCTTTGTGCTATTCCCCAATCCGATTCTTAGCACATTGTGATCATCATGATTCTTGCCACGTTTGTTAAACTTCTATCCAGTCAATGAACTCGTAGATTAGGTTTAATTCGAAAATGTTAGGGTTAGGTTTCCGCCGAAACCATCTCGTACCCACCGAGTTGAAAATCTCGGTCCCACCGATTTGGCTTATGCCATTGCACAAGTGAGACTCGGTCTGACCGAGAATTACTTATCGGTGTGACCGATTTTGGAACTCTGTGAAACTCTAGCAGTCTCAGTGCCACCGAACTATGACTCGGTCTGACCGAGTTCACTAGTTTAGGTGCCAAAACTTCTTCGGTATCACCGAGTTTAGAAATCGGTAGATCCGAGATGCTTTCAGTGGGAAACTAAAACTAAGTTTTTGAATTATTCTTTTGCAAAAATCTCTGCATTTTGTGATGCTTATCCACTCTATATCATCTATAACCTATTCACAGGGTCAGCAGTCAGAGTTTGCATCATGTTAGACCAAAGTGATAGCCAGAACTTGTCAGAGCAGCAAGTGCAGATGAGTGAGGGCACTAGTCCCTCAAGTTCCTCAGATGATGGCAGCAGGAGCACCCCTAGCAATCTGCCTAAAGCTGCTACAAGACAGAGAAAGAAGAGAACCTCAGACTCAGAAGATGAGGATTATGTGGCAGAAGAGGAAGCAACTTCCAAGAGAGTTGAGCCAGCACAGGGCATAAAACCAGGGATGAAGATCAAAAGGCCAGCAGGCAGGCAGCCTATGTCAAAGGCCAGAGCTTCAACTGAGAAGCCCACTCCCATTGAGCCAGTTGCTGCTGAAGGCAAGAAGAGGAAAGAAAGGGTGAAGAAAACTGTAGCCAGAGTGCTTGGCAAGGCTTCCATCATGGAAGAAGAGGAAGAAGAAGAGGTAGCTGCACCAGCACCTAAGGTACCCAAGCTGATGGGTGATGCCAT
This sequence comes from Triticum dicoccoides, assembly GCF_002162155.2. Taxonomy (NCBI): domain Eukaryota; kingdom Viridiplantae; phylum Streptophyta; class Magnoliopsida; order Poales; family Poaceae; genus Triticum; species Triticum dicoccoides. The sequence continues at coordinate 265,580,805 of NC_041390.1, read as the reverse complement.
AAGAACAGGGGCAGCTGCTTCCAAGGCCAAGCCAGCTCCAAAGCCAAAGCCAAAGAGGAACACAAGAAGCGTCCCAGCTACTGAGAAGAACAAGGCCCCAGTGCCTGAAGCTGCAGAAGAAGAAGAGAATGTTCTTAGAAAGCTCAAGCCCAAGATCCCAGACCACAACGATGCTCATCCTGTGGCTGAGGATATGAAACTCAGGAGAGATTCAGGGCTCCGGAAGTGGAGAGAAGCAGACCCGTATGCTTCAAGGAGAAGGACTGCAGTTGACTACAGGTTTCACACCAAGGAGCAGCAAGACTTTTATGAGACAGTGTTGCTAGACAAGAAGCCAATTGTCTGTGATATGAGATGGGTTGATTGGCAATACATCAAGGACAACGAAGAGTACTACCCTGGAGTGCAGGACAGCTTCAAGGCATGTGGAGTAGAGGACTTTGTTGGGCAGAAGCTCACAAAGTGGAACGAGGAACTCATCATGCAGTTCTACTCCACAGCCCATTTCTATCCAGATGGCAGGATTGTATGGATGTCAGAGGGTACGAGGTACCAGTCTACAGTTGCTGAATGGGCTCAGCTGATTAATGCCCCAGAAGAGCATGATGATGACTTGGACATTTATGCCAAGAAGAAGATGGACCACAACGCAATGTCAAACATGTACAAGGAGATTCCCCAAATGAAGCACTTGATACATTCAAGTTTGGCTCAGTACACTATCTTTTGTCAGGGCTGCCAACCATCAACTAGATTCTTAGGCACACCCTATTGCCCAAGTTTGGAGATCACAAGATGATCAGGGGCCACGTAATCAACTTGCTTCATATCTTTGACGTGCCACAGAAATTCAAAGTCATGAGCCTTATGATTGCAACAATCAAGAGGACAGCAGCAGACCAGAAGAGGAGCTGTGGATATGCCCCACAGATTCAGGAGCTCATCAACTCTAAGATGGGCACGGGCATATACTTATTGGACAAGGAACACCTGCCCATCTGTCCAGACTTTGAAGATAATCAAGTGGTCATGACTGAGAATGAGCCATCGTCTGCCCAAGCACAAGCAAAGAAGGAGAAGGCAAGGAAGGAGAAAGCTGCCAAGATGCCAACTCAAGAGGAGGCATCTGAGTATTTCTTGAAAACCAAACAAGAGCAGCCTGGTTACTTGATTGCATCCACCCTGCGGATTGAGCAAGGACTAGCCACCCTAACTCAGAACCAGGCAAGCTTAGAGAGGATCATGGAACAAAAGTTCTATGACTTGGATGTCAAAGTGACAGAGATTCAGACTGCAGTGGAGCAGCTCCAGGATGACATGCAGGAGAGGAGAGGCAAGACTACAACTGATGCCTTTGCTAGAGTGTCACGAGGTCCGAGGTCGTCTGCAGTGCCAGTTGCTGACCCCAGAGCCACCACGTCTGCACCAGCTACAGCCTCAGTTCCACCAGCTCCAGCGTCCGCTTCAGCCTCGACTCCGACCACATCTACAGAAGGCTTCGTCCTTGGAGTGCTCCGGACTCCACCGCCACCTGAAGATCAAGCCTGAGTGTCGACTTAGCACTATGCATTTTCTAGGAACTTTTTGGTAACTTGTTGCCAAAGGGGGAGAAAATGTATAGATCATAGGCTTCGAGAGAGAGTGTTGCTTTTATTCTCTCTTGTTTTATTTGGTGGTTTTTCGAACTTTGTTTGCTTTTGTGTGAGATACTATGTCATTGCTCGTGAGACATTGATGATCATGTGTTTGATCATAAGCTACACTTAATGTTTGCTTAATATTATCATCTTATCTATCTTATGTGATCATTCACTATTCTTGGTGATGAGTGCATGTATTTCATTCTTATCATTTTAAGCGCTCCACCAAGATGTATGTGACATGGAAGAGTAACCCATGACTCTAACTCTTTGTGCATTTGCAGTCCAAAGAAAATTTTAAATATGCACAAATTTAGGGGGAGCTCTTACTTGTCACATACTTCTCAAAGCGACGATATATTTCATGCTTATTATCATTTGTCGAAGCTTTGATCTATATGTTGTCATCAATTACCAAAAAGGGGGAGATTGAAAGTGCAACTATCCCTAGGTGGTTTTGGTAATTCATAACAACATATAGCTCATTGAGCTAATACTATTCCAAGATGACTATTTCAGGAAAGCTCAATGATTGGCATGGCATGGATGTGAAAGTGGAACCCTCAAAATGCTAAGGACAAAGGATTGGCTCAAGATCAAAAGCTCAAGACTCTTCATTTTATATTTTAGTGATCCAAGATCACATTGAGTCATTAGGAAAAGCCAATACTATCAAGGAGGGATGAGGTGTTGCTTAATGAGCCTCTTGTTTCATGTGCTTAGTGATATGCTCCAAAACCCTCAACTACTTTCCCATATCCACATATGACCTAAACCCTAAGCCAAACTCAGTCCTACCGATTCTTTCTATCCGGCGCTACCGAGTTTCACTTGTCATAAGCCACTGCCAAACCCTAGCAATTCGGTTCTACCGATAGGGATCTCGGTCTCACCGAGATGGGATTGCAAACTCTCTGTTTCCCTTTCGTAACTTTTCGGTCTCACCGAAAGAGCGAATCGGTCCCACCGAGATTGCAATGTAAACTCTTTGTTTCCCTTTTGTAACTTTTCGGTCTCAATGAAAGAGCAAATCGGTCCCACCGAGTTTACCTGACCAACTCTCTGGTTAGCTTATTACCAAACTCGATCTCACCGAGTTTGTGTAATCGGTCTCACCGAGATTACATTATGCCCAAACCCTAACCATATCGGTCCTACCGAGTTGCATGTCAGTCCCACCGAAAATCTCTAACGGTCACTAGGTTTACCTTTTCGGTCCGACCAAGTTTGTTGATTCGGTCCCACCGAGATTGGAAAACTGTGTGTAACGGTTGGATTTTGTGTGGAGGCTATATATACCCCTCCAGCTCCTCTTCATTCGCGGAGAGAGCCATCAGAACACATACACAATTCCAACTCATATGTTCTGAGAGAGAACCACCTACTCATGTGTTGAGACCAAGATATTCCATTCCTACCATATGAATCTTGATCTCTAGCCTTCCCCAAGTTGCTTTCCACTCAAATCTTCTTTCCACAAAATCCAAATCCTATGAGAGAGAGTTGAGTGTTGGGGAGACTATCATTTGAAGCACAAGAGCAAGAAGTTCATCATCAACACACCATTTGTTACTTCTTGGAGAGTGGAGTCTCCTAGATTGGCTAGGTGTCACTTGGGAGCCTCCGACAAGATTGTGAAGTTGAACCAAGGAGTTTGTAAGGGCAAGGAGATCGCCTACTTCGTGAAGATCTACCGCTAGTGAGGCAAGTCCTTCGTGGGCGATGGCCATGGTGGGATAGACAAGGTTGCTTCTTCGTGGACCCTTCGTGGGTGGTTGCTTCTTCGTGGACCCTTCGTGGGTGGAGCCCTCCGTGGACTCGCGCAACCATTACCCTTCGTGGGTGGAGCCCTTCGTGGACTCGCGCAACCGTTACCCTTCGTGGGTTGAAGTCTCCATCAACGTGGATGTAGGATAGCACCACCTATCCGAACCACGGGAAAAACATCCGTGTCTCCAATTGCGTTTGAATTCTCCAAACCCTTCCCTTTACATTCTTGCAAGTAGCATGCTTTACTTTGCGCTACCAATATACTCTTTGCATGCTTGCTTGAATTGTGTGATGATTGCTTGACTTGTCCTACAATAGCTAAAATCTGCCAAGAACTAAAATTGGGAAAAGGTTAAGTTTTTATTTGGTCAAGTAGTCTAATCGCCCCCCTCTAGACATACTTTCGATCCTACAACATCGTGTTCAAAGGTATGTAGCAGAACCAACTCATGTTTTGGAGCTTGCTATCCTAGTTCATTTCCCGAGAATCTCCCAACTTCATCTCGTCAGTTTTTGTTGCAAACTTTCGTTTCCAGAAATGACGTCTAAAATATCCCGTTACCAACCAGATTTGAATCTCAGGCAGATATGATGGTTGGAACATTCCCAGCATTCGCACTTTGTTCCCAGCTTGCACCGCCATTGTGCCAATTTCCCATGGGTCGCCCTTCTCAGTAGTTGCTGTCCAAGATCATCTTCAAGTGGACTTACGATGGGTCCCATCCATTTCTGATGATAAGCAAAATCATCCATTGCGTTGTCTTCAACAAGGTAGTCCACATCATCCATTCTAGCCCGAGTATGCCGTTCTCTTGAACTCCGTCAAACGATCATTTGCAAATTGCCTTAGCCTAGTATGGAGAGTTCCAATGATCTATGTATAAAAAGTAATTATTTTGCCACTTAAGGGAATAATTCTACGAGTCACCTCCCCCAAGGTGTTCCGTTATGGAATCATGGCAATTATCTCCTCGCTACTATGAAACCATGCACCATCTTCCTAAGCATGTAATTGTTGCCTACCAAATTAAACCCTGCCAAATGCTCCTTTCCATCACCCCTGATGAGTGCTTTGTGTCCCACCTCAAGAGATGTTTCCACGTCTCATTCCATGAGTTAATCTTGAGTGCTCAACCTTCGAGGAGATCGTTTCCTATAGAGTTTCTCTCCGTCGTCATCGTGTTGGATGAAGATCTCGAAAGCAAGGACGTCAAGATCAATATGATGCAATGAATCAACATCTTCAAGACGAGCAATTGGATCATGGAGATTGTGATAGTTCAAATCCCCTCTTCCTTTTACCCTATGCGTGAATCTCGGGACGAGATTCTTGTTAAGTGCGGGCAAGTTGTCACATCCCTAGCTTTTGGTACTTCCTAGTGTTTGCATCTTGCTTGCATCATATTTAACTTTCAATGAATTTGAAATGGGGGATGATCAAACCCTAGTATCAATGAATTTCAAATAGGTTCAACTAAAAATAATAATAAATTTTCAGGATCCCAAATGGCCTTAAAAATGTTCATCATTTTTGGAAAATGCTGGAAAGAGTAACCAGAGATGATGCACATTTTTCCATGGCATTTTGGATTTTGAATTAATTCAAACACATTTGAATTGGAGCTATTTAAATGCTATATATATTTTAGATGCTCCAAAAATGTTGGAAATTGTTAAGGGTCATTGGAATAATTAAGACGGCACCCATAATTATTTTCAGGATTTTATGAAATGGTTTAGTACTTTTACTAAATCAAAACATACAAAATAAAATAGAAAACAGAATAGAATGAGAGAGAGAGAGAGAGAGAGAAAAGCCAACCTGGGCCACTTACCTGGCGGCCCAGTAGGCCAGCCCGGCCCACTGGCCCATCCGCCAGTCATCCCCTCCTCCTGCTAGTCGGACGGGGCGCGTGGCGAGAGCGTGTCGACGCGCGCGCGCCCAAGGCGTCCACCTCCTGCTTCCTCCCCGCGCTTGTTCGAGCGCCTGGAGATGCCCAAAGCCCCCTGGTTCCTTCTCCCTCACTCTCTGTTATCTCCCTCACCCTCTAGCCCCCTCATCGAGCTCACCCGAGAGCGCTCCGCCGTCGCCGTGCTTCACCCCTGTTGCCATCGCCCCTTTCGCCACGCCGCCGTGTCCGACATCTCTGCCGTTGAACACCACGCCTCCACTCCGAAGGAAACAAGCTGGAGAGCTCCACTTCGCTGCCATCTGGTCGTCTTCAACCTCGACACCCACCGGACGCTGCTCGTCGGTTCGCGCACGAGAGGTCGTCCCCGAGCCTGCTGAACCGCTCTCCAGCCTCCCTGTGAGATCCCGCGTTGAACCCCTCTTCTTCCTCTCTCGTTCCCGCTTGCTAGCCTCGCTCACAACCATGGCCGTGAGCTCATTGCCAGTGTTCATGTCATCGCCGTCGTTGCAGAGGACAAACCTCGCGTCCGAGCCCGCGTACATGCTGCTCGCGTTGCTACGAACCTATAACGCACCCCAGCTAGCTCCATTTCATGCTGAAGCGCTGCGCCCGCGCAAGCCCGACCGGCTGCCGCCGCAAACCTTGTCGTCGGCGCTACTCCTGGCCACCCCAGCCTCCGCCACCGCCACCGTTGGATGCGCCACTCCACCCTCTTCCCGTGCTGCTCCCTGCGCGCCAAAAGAGCCCTTGTAGGTGGATCCCGACGCGCTGCGGAGCATCCGGCCACGCCGGCGGCTAAATGCCGGTAGGTTGACCGCTTTGACCGGCAGGGTTTGACCCCGTCTGACGAGGGGTTTGACCCCTCTCTCTCACTGACATGAGGGCCCCGCCCAGCTAACTAAGTTAGTTAGGGCTAATCCTATTTAGGTTAGTTAGGTTAGCCGCTGACAAGTGGGCCTTGGCCCCTGTTAATTAGCTAAGTGTTAAATTAACTTAATTTTAAACCCACAGCCACTGACGTGTGGGTCCAGGGACTAATTAGCCTAGATTAACTTTTAGTTAGTGCTAATTAACCCTGTTAGTTGACTAAGTCACTGACCAGTGGACCCCACTGGTCAGGTTTGACCTAGACCGTGTTTATTGACCTGCTGAGGTCAGCATGATGTAGTGCTGACGTAGTAAATATTTTCTGGGATTTAAAATAAATCAGAAATGATTTATTTAATTCAGAAATTATCCAAAACTTCTAAAAATCATATAAAATCAACTGTAACTCCAAATGAAACAAATTATATATGAAAAATTATCAGAAAAATATGAAGAATCTGATTATGCCATGTTCATGCATGCTTGAGCAAGTTAACATAACCAACTAGGACAATTCATGATTATGGAATATATGGTATGTAGCTTTGGAGTTGGAATTTGCTATATGTTGAATTCCACTTCAATTAATATGATTAACTATTGCATTAGGTGAATTAAGTACCTTAACATGCCATGATCATACATCATGTCTGTTGCATTGCATTGATTATGTTTCCTCTCTGTTGCCGGTAATTGTTCCCTCTGAGTAGACGTGGTTTCGACGATGAGTTCGATGACATCGATGAAGAGCTATACTATCTTCAGAAGTGCCAGGCAAGCAAATCCCCCTTATTCATTCTGATACAATCCCACTCTCTCACTCCTGCTCTCTTTTACTGCATTAGGACAACAATGTTTCAACTGTTACATGCTACGGTAGTTGAACCCCTTTCCTCTGCATGACCTGCCATTGCCCTTTCCTCTGCATGACCTGTCATTGCCACAGTAAATATATGAAACCCACTACTCATTCACGCTTGTTGTCATGCCTGCTACTGCTTAGAGTTGAGTCAGGTCTGATTCATCGGGGATGAATTGGAATGTGGTGAACATGTCTTACTGTTGAGAACTATGTGTGTGAATACGATTTGGGAAAGGTAGCAGTGAGAGGCCATGTAGGAGTACATGGTGGGTTGTCTCATTGAAACCGTCCTCAGGAACTGAGTTCTGTGTTTGTGATCCATGAACAGCTACTACCACATATTGGGCTCCGGGCACTCCAAGCTCTCTCGACTTATTAACCGCCTCGATCACTGTCCAGGAGTTGCAACTACTTTCTAGTGTTTGTAGGTAGTGTTAGTAGTCTACCAAGTGGCACCCGGTACAGGTGGGCTTGGGACAGACTAGGCACCGTGGCACGGTGTACCAAGCGTAGATCCATCCGTTGAGGTGGGCTTGGGAACCCTGCACACATTGTTTGGGGCCGTGAGCGACACCACGGCCGGATGTCCTTGCGGATGGAACCCGAATATGTCGGCATTCTGGGAATGGGGGTCCCCAGACTTTCCTGCCTGCGGCCTGCGGCGTGGCTCAAAGGGGGGCCCAGCACGGCCCATCTTCATCAACACAGACCCAAGACCCTCGCGAGGGGCCAAGCCTCGCGGGGCGGACGAGACGGAGCTTCCTCAGGCATGGCCTCATCAGGCTGGCTCGCGAGGAGGCGGAGAGATCAAGGTGGGGTACCTCACGAGGTGCCCGTGACGCAAGCCATGACGACCAAGGGCGCCAGGCGGGCACCAGCCCGCGCAGTGTCCTCCTTTCCTCTTTGGTGCAAAGGGAGCAAGCGCAGGCGAGAGCATCAAGCAAAGGCACCCGTTTCGGTGCAACGAGACCAAGACCAGTCCAACGGCAGGGAGGAAGTCATTGTGGAGCCCAAGCCAGCGTCACCACCAGAGCCTTTGGCAGGCGAGGGCCAACTTTAGTCAGGATAACTGTACTAGATGTTCCCCTCCAAAATGGCCAATTGTTGGCGCCCTTCCCACTCAATATTTGGGAAGAGGCCCAGGGCCTTTGCCTATAAATAGGACTAGCCACCCACAAGGTAGGGGGATCGAAATCAGAAAGAGAATCGAGAAGAGAGAGAGAGAGAGGGGTGATTGAACTCCTCCCAGCAATTCATCCCCCCAGCCAAGAACAGACCCTCGCGAGGCTGTTCTTCCTTGTATTGCTCATCATCATCAGCCCAAGAGGCAATCCACCACACCACACACTGGAGTAGGGTATTACACCACAACGGTGGCCCGAACCAGTATAAACCCTGTTTCTCTTGTGTTGTTCTTTCCATAGCTTAGATCTTAGCGAGGCGGAGGGGTGCAGGTAGGTGGAAGGCGAAATCTCTGCGTGCACCCTAGTGTTCGAACCTCAAGGGACCGCCGGAACCCGAAATCCGACATTTAGCGCGCCAGGTAGGGGTGTGCCGGAATCCACCTTCTACCGCTTCGTGTCCCGTCGCATCGTCATCACCATGTCCGGCGACCAGGCGGGCAACCCAGATCCATGGGCGGCGTGGCCCGCCTGCGCAGAGCCGCTTGCCTCAGGCGACCCCGTGCCCCAGGCAGCTCGCGGTCCGCAGGGCGCTGCGGGCTGCGGGCGACGCGGACAGGCTTCGACAGCTCTCACACCGCGGCAGGCGCGGTCGGCAGCAAGGGCCTCCAATCACGCCGCGACCACGACACCGTACACCCGCCGGGAGCAGGCGAACTCGAGGGCCGCGCTCACGGTGGCCCGAGAGCTACTGTAGTGCAGGCTGCTGGAGGGCGGCCGCGATGTGCTGCTGGAGTGGGTGGCAGAGCTCCTGGGCTTCGCCGCCTCGGGGGCTCACCCCTTCTGCACCCAGCTCCCATCTCAAGCCCAGGGCGGCCCGCGCGGGGGCTCCGCGCGCGCCCGCGGGCTCCAAGGCTACTCCAACGCCAGCAAAGCCGTCGGCACCGGACCGGCGGCGGCGCTGCCCCCGCTCCCGGTCCGCGAAGAAGAAGGACTCGACGCGACCCACGGCCCAAGTGGACAGCCGTGCTACCACCTCACGGTGGGCGCGTCAAGCAGAGCTACGTGGCACGCAGAGCACTACGGCATGGCCTTCAAGATGACGGTGCCAGAAGAATAGATGCCCCTCATGATGGACCAAGGACACCCTCACGAGGGCGAACAAGGCTCGCTCCTCAGCCCAAGCTGGGGGGATGAGGCGCGAGAAGCTGAGCCCTTCCAGGAGCCCCGGGACGGTCCCACTGGCCATGCTGGAGGCAACGATTATCGGGTACCGCTAATTCCTCAGGAGCAGGTATACGCTAATCATGGATCGCAGGAGGTGCAGGTCGCCACAGCGAGCAGCTGCCCCGCTCCCATAGTCTCCTACCCCTCGGGAGGAGGGCGCAGGGGGCTGCTCGGGAGGGGGCTGCCCCGCTCCCATAGTCTCCTACCCCTCGGGAGGAGGGCGCAGGGGGCTGCAGGAGAGGGGCCGAGATCCGACATCACCACCGCGGCGTTCAGAGCAAGGTGTTCTCAGGAGGTAGGCCCCCTGCTGGGGAGGTGCCTCAGGGCCTGCCCCTGGCGGAGGACCCGTGGTCGTCGGGGGAACCGCTGGCGACCGCTCTACCCCACCGGCGGCGTCCTGGTTTCCGGTCGTCGTTGATGGCACTAGAGTGTGGCGCAAGGCGGGGCCCTCGTCTGGCGATATGAAGCAAGGCCGGCACCTGTGAAGAAGGCCCAGTGCCTGTGAAGCTCGCCGCCCCGTGACACTCTCACGTAATAATGAGTGGGGCTGTACACGCCTCGGAGTCTCAGGGGTGCCGGCCTCAGGCCCTGGGGCTCCCTCCCACGCCCAGTGGCAGCACTTAGCTCCGCACTGGTGAGAAGACGTCCAAGACTAGATTAGGTGCCGGACGCGGCCTTTTGTCTGCTTTCGTTGCTTTTCCCTTTGGTTGTCGCTTTCCCCCGCTGGATTTAAGTTGGAGTCGAATTTGAGATTTGCGTGTGTTCAGGGAAGGGGTGCTTAGTCTCATTCGAGCAATTTCTCGCGTTTTAGTTACCACTTCGCCTCAGCTGCCTCCCCTCATGAGACCCTCGCGAGCCAGGCCAGGCCTAGCTTGCGCGCAGCCCAGACTGCCACCGCCGCGTCCTCTCAGGAGGGTTTTTTACTGCAGATCCTACGGATTCGATCAGGGAACACTCGGGACACCATAGCCTCCCACAGGCTAGCTCAGGGGCCGCACGGGACAAAGGTAAACTAGCCGACCAGCGCGTCGCTTAAGCCAACCACTTGGTGCGGGCGCATGGGCAATGTAATGTCTACTAGTATGAAGAACACAAGTTTTACATGAGGGGCTCCCCCTCCAAAATGCTGTCACAGCCATCAGGCCAAAACCTGAGTTCTATTCATGCAGGGTAAGCAAATAGGAACGATGCATGATCAGTCGGATAAATCCCCCAATGCGTCCTCAGGAGCACCACCCGAACCGTTGCCAGCGTCGCTGAACTCGCCATCGCTGTCTGCGTCGCCGCCAGCGGCGTCAGGGCCGTTCACCACACCGCCCTCGTCGGCAGCCACGATCACGCCGTCATTGTCTGAAGAGAAGGCCCTGACAAGAGCATCCACATTGTCTTCCACCCAGTGCGCTAGGTCGTCTCGGACGGCCTAGGGGACTGGGGCGATGGCGGCGTCGAAATCGAAGTGGGGATCCATGTTCTGGAGATGGCTGAAGACGCGAGAAAAGGCACGCCCGAGCAGGGCGCGGCTCCTCTCCTCCACCAACCTGTCGGCCCTGACCGACCGCGCCTCCAGCTGCGTCTCCACGTTGGTGAAGAACTGAAGGTTGCCGGCGTAGTTGACTGCGTGCGGCTCACCAACAGCCGCCTCGCAGATGTTGCCCAAGGCTGTGTTGGCTCTCTCCCGGAGCGTGGTGAGCATGGGGCCGTGCTCATGCTCCAGGATCCTCCGCTGACGTATCTCGTCCGCATTCTGGCGCGCGACGACCTCAGCCTCCTCCACCCGCTGGCGAAGAAGGAGCACCTCGGCCTGGGAGGTGGCTGACTCCCCTTGCGCTACCTCAAGGGCTGCCCGAAAAGCATCGGCCCGCCGTGTCGCTTCCTCTAGCTTGGCCCTCAAGGCAGCAGTCCTACCTTCAGCCTCGGCCCGGATCAACTCCAGCCTCTCCTCGAACTCGTGCTCGATGTTCAAGCGCGCCATCGCCACCCGACGTCCGACCTCCCCTAGGACACAGGCTTCCCGTGCAGCGACATCATCCTCCGCCTGCGTTACCAAGCGCTCCCTCGTCTCCAGACGCTCGTACTCGCGGGTACATTCGGCCGCTTCCAGCGTCAGCGCCTCCTCGCGCTTCTGGAGCTCTGCTGGGTCGCCAGAGGCCACCTTCATCAAGGTGAGGGCTGCCTCGCGCAGCTCCACTTGCTCCTCCAGTGAGTGGCACCAGGCCAGGAGCTCCCGAGCCCGCTCCTCCGCCGCCTCTCGCCGCCTGTCAGCTTCCCAGGCCTCCTCAGCGGCCCAAGATCGGGCCTCCCGAGAGGCCACCAGCGATGCCTTGGCCTCTGCGTCATCAAGATCACGCCGACGGCGCGCAAGGGCGATGGCGCCCTCCAGCTCACGCCTCTCTGCAGCCAGGCACAGGCCCTCGGCCTCAAGGCGCGCGTCTTCATCAGCAAGCTCCTCACCAAGCAGGCTCACCGCATCAGCCGCCCTTCGAAGGAATCCTTGGCGAAGAGCGCGACGCTCCTGGGCGCGCTCAAGCACGTCTTCCACACCATCATCTGCCCCGAGCAAGTGCCGGGGCCACGAATCAGCACTCCCCCTCCGGGCAGGGGGCTGGGGGCTGGCACCCTCGCGACGGCCGGGCACGCCATGCCAGAAGCCCGGCCTGGAGCCAACCCATCCCCAGATGAAGAGCAAAGGGAGCGCCTCTGCCAATCGCAGTCCACGACCAGGCGAGAAGCCCATGACAGGCTGGCTATGCCACGAGAAGGCCCGCGAAGGAGGATTGTGAGGTGCGCAGGGCCACGATGCGCCTCGGGACAGTTCGCCTCTCTGATCGCCCTCACCGCAAGGGCTCTGCTGCTCGGAGCGCTTGAGGACGGTGGAGGGGGCGAAGCCAAGGGAGACGGCACCTCAGCTGTCTCCGCGAGCTCGGCAGGAAGGGGCCTGCGGAGCAAGGATCAGTAAAAGCAACAGATGGATCGGGAGCTGGGAAAGGAGAAGGCTTACTCATCAGTGGCGAAGTACTTCCTACGCTTCAACAGGCGACAAGGGTAATCGTCGCCCAGGGCCTCCCTTCTCTTTCGGAGGGCCTCAAAGTCCACGCGGAAGCAGCCCAAGAGTTGAGCGCAGGGATCAACCTGCGACAAAGACGGAGCGTCAAGGCGATCCGTGTCAGGGGCGCCTGCCTGATGCGCACTGCCAATCACCTCGCCAAGAGAAGCGGCTAGAGCCTCAAGGGCCTCAGTCGCAGGCGCTGAGGGCAGTTGCTTGCCACCCTCAGCCTCAGCGGCACGGGCCCCAAGAGCTGCTCCCTCATGAGCACCGCCCAACGCTGTCACTCCGCCGGGAGCCCCCTCGGCCTCTGGCGCCTCATGCCTCCCTGCTCCGCCACTTGAGGAAGAGTCGCCTTGACCAACTAGAAGGGCAGTCACCATCACTGGGTTCTTGCGAGGCCCCTGGAGGCCAGCGGGGCGCGGCCCCCACTCATCAAAGATAGGCATCTGATTCACAAAATCGCCCCTGTGCTGGCAGAGGTACAACAAGGCCCCTCCCTGCTGGATGCTGCCAGGGTTGGGGTCCCCAGTCAGGATCAAGAGCGATGTCCTCAGCACTTCAGGCGTCAGGTCCTCTTCCTGGAGCCTCATACGATCATAACGCCCACTGAAGGCCCACATCCAGCGGGAGTGGTGTTGGAGAGGAGCAACGCGACGTAGCACGAACTCCTTCACCACCTTGGGCGTTGTCACGCCAAGCGACCTCAAGAACGTGAAGCGGTGCCAGACGAAGATGATCTGGGGGCTCTCAAGCGTCTCCTGGCCCCAGCCCGAATTGGGGACAACAGGCAAAGTTGGATCCGATAGCAGGGGGCTGGGCACCCCTGCATCCACATACAGCCACTGCTCGCGAAACCCAGCCGCGGGTAGAGGGAGCCTGAAGTCAATCCCTGAGGCCGCTGTCTCAGACGCGGCAACGAAGCTTACGCACGCCCAGCATTGGGTAGGGTCGACAAGGCGCAGAGAGAAGAAGTGGCGCAGCAAGGCAACTGAAGGAAGGATGCCCATCATTGCCTCACAAGCAAAGGCGAAGACCGAAAGGAGGGTGATGGATTCAGGACCCAGATGCATCATGTGGATCTGATAGTGGGAAAGCATGGCATTGAAGAAATCAGAAAAGGGGGGAACCAGACCCGCCCACAAGGCGTCGGCAAAATACGGGACCTCGGTGACTATCCTGTCGATGGAGAAGTGGGATGTGGGCCAGGCCGTCGTCCTCCCGCATTCGTTGAAGATAGTGGCCAGAGCCGAGCTGACCTTGCCCAAGCCCTCGGCGGGGGCCACCAACGGCGGCGAGCAAGGCGGAGGCATGGGTTTCTTCCCTCTTCCCTTCTTCATAGGAGCCATGGCGATAGGAAGGGGGGAAGGTTCGAGATTGGGTTGAAAACAGAAGCTGGAGTTCGAGAGGAGGAAGGACAGAGGGTGCTCGAGCAACAGAAAGGGGAGCGGCTGTGTACGACTATGAGTCCGCCTAGCATGGTGCAAAATAAGGGGGCGTGGGGGAACAGTGCCACCCACGCCCAATCAACCGGCATGCGGCGCCCAAGGCCGCAGGCTGTTAGGGCCCGCGGCGCTTCGCCCTTGCCCTTTCGCCTCCCCGCACGGCCAAGTCCGGGCGCGCCTTGGGCCCGGGGGCTACTGTCGGTGTTCTGGGAACGGGGGTCCCTAGACTTGCCTGCCTGCAGCCTGTAGCGTGGCTCAAAGGGGGGCCCAGCACGGCCCATCTTCATCAACACAGACCCAAGACCCTCGCGAGGGGCCAAGCCTCGCGGGGCGGACGACACGGAGCATCCTCAGGCATGGCCTCATCAGGCTGGCTCGCGAGGAGGCGGAGAGATCAAGGCGGGGTACCTCACGAGGTGCCCGTGACGCAAGCCATGACGACCAAGGGCGCTAGGCAGGTGCCAGCCCGCGCAGTGTCCTCCTTTTCTCTTTGGTGCAAAGGGAGCAAGCGCAGGTGAGAGCATCAAGCAAATGCACGCGTTTCGGTGCAACGAGACCAAGACCAGTCCAACGGCAGGGAGGAAGTCATTGTGGAGCCCAAGCCAGTGTCACCACCAGAGCCTTTGGCAGGCGAGGGCCAACTTTAGTCAGGATAAGTGTACCAGATGTTGCCCTCCAAAATGGCCAATTGTTGGCGCCCTTCCCGCTCAATATTTGGGAAGAGGCCCAGGGCCTTTGCCTATAAATAGGACTAGCCACCCACAGGGTAGGGGGGATCGAAATCAGAAAGAGAATCGAGAAGAGAGAGAGAGAGAGAGAGAGGGGTGATTGAAGTCCTCCCAGCAATTCATCCCCCCAGCCAAGAACAGACCCTCGCGAGGCTGTCCTTCCTTGTATTGCTCATCATCATTAGCCCAAGAGGCAATCCACCACACCACACACTGGAGTAGGGTATTACACCGCAACGGTGTCCCGAACCAGTATAAACCCTGTGTCTCTTGTGCTGTTCTTTCCATAGCTTAGATCTTAGCGAGGCTGTGACGCCCCGAGACCGATGTGCCAGGTGTCGTCCAGTTATTCGTTGTTGTTGCATTGTCATTGCTTGGGTGTCATGCATCTCATATCATGTCATCATGTGCATTTCATTTGCATACATGTTCGTCTCATGCATTCGAGCATTTTCCCCGTTGTCCGTTTTGCATTCCGGCGCTCCATTCTCCTCCGGTGGTCATTTCTACCTTTCTTTAGTGTGTGGGGATTAAACATTTCCGGATTGGACCGAGACTTGCCAACCGGCCTTGGTTTACTACCGATAGACCGCCTGTCAAGTTTCATACCATTTGGACTTTGTTTGATACTCCAACGGTTAACCGAGGGACTGAAAAGACCTCGTGTGTGTTGCAGCCCAACACCCTTCCATTTTGGCCCAAAACCCACGTAAACCTCCTCCATCATCTTGGTCGTTCGATCACGATCGCGTGGCCGAAAACCTCACCTCATTTGGACTCTCCTAGCTCCCTCTACCTATCAATATGTGCTCCCCCCCCCAAATTTTCCCGCAGTCTAACCCTACTCTTCTTCATCCTCGCGCCGCCGGACGCGTCCGCGCCGAGCCGGACAATGTCCGCCGCCACAACCACCTCATTCCGGCCAATGGAGAGCCGCCACATCAGCCGCACCACCGCCTCCAACCACTCAGACGCCGCCACGCGTCCCCGCGCCCACTTCGTCGCGGCACCCGGGGCCCAGATCCGGCCCGCCCCGGGCCGAACCGGGCCGCGCCGGGCCCTCCTCCGCCGCCGCTCTCCCATGCCACCTTGGCTCCCGTGCGCAGCGCGCCTCACCGCTGCCGCCTTCACCGACCCCGCCGCCGCACGCTGGTTTCGCCCCGCCACCGCGCGCCGGCTCCAACCCGCGCCACCGCGTTTGCTCGCCGCCGCCGCCCTTTGAGCGCGCGCTGCCGCCCGGCCTCCTCAGCGCCGCCGCCTCGCCGCCATGAACCTCGCCGGAGAACACGTCTCACCGGAGTTCAAGAGCTCGCCGGAGCTCTGGCCAGATTCAATTCGGGGAGTGGGATGAGATCCACCACTCCCCCGATCCAAACGACTTCGTCCTGATCCGGAGCCACCCCGTCCCGGATCTCCTCGTCCGCCCGTTGACTTTTCCCGGAGAGGTCTATATTTCGCTAAGTCCCCAAGATTTCCATGTTTCAAATGCCCATGTTCATCATGTCGTAACTTTGCACCCCTAGATCCGTTTTGGGCATATAGCATATCAAAATGTTCATCTCAGAGAGTACATCATTTCATCTCATTGCATCATTTTCATTTGAGTTCATCTTGATGCCCGAAATGCTATTAGAAGAGTGCTATTTGAGATAATTGTCAGATCTGCTGCTCCAATTAGATATTTGTCATTTTTGGCATGATTATTGTGTGCATGATATGCCCCTGAGCTCTTCATGAGTTTTCTTATATGTTTTGCCATCTATCCAGAGGTGCAAACTATGTATTTTTGTGATGTGTGTGGTGACTAGAACAAGCTTGCAAAGTGGTGCATCCGTTAATGCTGATTTCAGGGACTTAGCATTTCCACCAAGTCCTTGGACTGTTTATCTCATTATGCCATATGTTCATGTTATTTCCAAGTGATCCGTGCCTCTTTTGAGGATGATCAGTAAGGATGTTTTGTTAATCTTGTAGTTCTCTATCCATCCATGTCTTTGTTTGCAATTATGGAGCACCCTAGCTTGAGTCAATCGAGCTCTACTTTTGCTATTTCGTGAATCTGGGCAGATTGTCTACTTGTTAGCGATTTTGCCGAGGATGTTGTAGTTGATCCGTGCATGCTATGTTATTGTTCTTGCCATGTCTAGCTTGTATAATGTGTATTCTTGATGGGTGTATGCTTATATTGTCATGACTTGCTCTGTAGTGAGTGTATCGAGCTCGTAAACATGCCTACTTGATATCTGTTTCAGCATGTCCCAGTTTTCACTAAGTCTGAGAACTGATTATGTTTTTGCCATGTTCACATGCTTGCAAATGTATTTTCTGATCCCTTTTGGCTCAAGGTCACTAAGGGACTTTTGTTATGCTCTTTGAGTAGCTCCATGCCATGCTTTACTTTGCCCTGTTCAGGCCCTGTAGCATATAGTTTTCATGTTCCAAAGTGTGCTACCTGATCTGAAATTCCAGGCTTGTGTTAATTTCACCAAGTCTGAAATCTGTTTACCGTTTGCATTTTTGCCATGCTTGTTTAAACCTGTTAATGGATGAATTGGCCGTAGCTCAGTGTTCATCTTTTGTTAAGCATCATGAATGGATCTCTGCCATATATTTTGTTGCCATGATTGAGTGCTGTAGCATGCCCATCTTGTGCATTTAGATGGCTACTTGCTGTATATCGCAGACCGGTGCCATATTTGAATTGCTTGCCATTTCCAAACCGTGACTCTGATTCCGGTGTTCTTTATATCGTTTTCAAGAGATTTCACATCACCTTTCTAGTGGCACACTTGGATTTACAAGTTGAGGCTAGGTTCAATCATTCCTTGTCAAATCATGCATATGCATCGCATATCGCATCCCGCATATCATATCATGTTCATGTGTTGGTTGTTTACTATGTTGTGTGCTTCTTTCCGGTGTTTGCTTCTTCGGGTTGGTTCTGATAACTTCGCGTTGTGAGGACCCATTCGTCTATGTCTGTTTGTCTTCTTCATGGACTCGTTCTTCTTCCTTGCGGGATTTCAGGCAAGATGACCATACCCTCGAAATCACTTCTATCTTTGCTTTCTAGTTGCTCGCTCTTTTTCTATGCCTATGCTGCGATACCTACCACTTGCTTATCATGCCTCCCATATTGTTGAACCAAGCCTCTAACCCACCTTGTCCTATCAAACCGTTGTTTGGCTATGTTACCGCTTTGGTCAGCCCCTCTTATAGCGTTGTTAGTTGCAGGTGAAGTTTGAAGCTTGTTCCATGTTGGAACATGGATATTTTGTTGGGATATCACGATATATCTTATTTAATTAATGCATCTATATACTTGGTAAAGGGTGGAAGGCTCGGCCTTATGCCTGGTATTTTGTTCCACTCTTGCCGCCCTAGTTTCCGTCATATCAATGTTATGTTCCCGGATTTTGCGTTCCTTACGCGGTTGGGTTATAATGGGAACCCCTTGACAGTTCGCTTTGAATAAAACTCCTCCATCAAGGCCCAACCTTGGTTTTACCATTCGCCACCTAGCCTTTTTCCCTTGGGAGTCACACATCCCGAGGGTCATCTTTATTTTAACCCCCCGGGCCAGTGCTTGTCTAAGTGTTGGTCCAAACTAGAGCCCCTTGCAGCGCCACCTCGGGGAAACTCGAGGGCTGGTTTTAGTTGTACGGATTGCTTATCAGGTGTTGCCCTGAGAACGAGATATGTGCAACTCCTATCGGGATGTCGGCGCATCGGGTGGTCTTGCTGGATTTGTTTTACCATTGTCGAAATGTCTTGCAACCGGGATTCCGAGTCTGATCGGGTCTTCCCACTAGAAGGAATATCCTTCGTTGACCGTTAGAGCTTGTGATGGGCTTAGTTGGGACACCCCTGCAAGGATTGAACTTTCGAAAGCCGTGCCTGCGGTTATGGGAAGATGGGAATTTGTTAACGTCCGGTTGTAGAAAACCTGAAGTTGACCTTAATTAAAACGCATCAACCGCGTGTGTAACCGTGATGGTCTCTTTTCGGCGGAGTCCGGGAAGTGAACACGGTGTTGGAGTTACGCATGACGTAGGTTGTTTTAGGATCACTTCTTGATCATACTTTTATTGACCGTGCTTTGCCTTCTCTTCTCGCTCTCATTTGCGTATGTTAGCCACCATATATGCTAGTCGCTTGCTGCAGCTCCACCTCATACCTTTACCTTACCCATAAGCTTAAATAGTCTTGATCGCGAGGGTGCGAGATTGCTGAGTCCCCGTGACTCACAGATACTTCCAAAACCAGCTTGCAAGTGCCGATGAGTCTGTGCGGATGACGCAACCAAGCTCAAGGAGGAGCTCTTTGAAGATCTTGTCCTTTGTGTTGTTTCGTTCTAGTTGATCAGTAGTGGAGCCCAGTTGGGGTCGATCGGGGATCTGTGTAGCATTTGGGGTAGTCTTCGTTTATTTTGGTTGTGTAGTCGGACCTTGATTGTATTTGGATGATGTAATGCTTTATTCATGTAATTGTGTGAAGTGGCGATTGTAAGCCAACTATGTATCCTTTTCCCCTATTGTATTACATGGGTTGTGTGAAGATTACCTCACTTGCGACATTGCTTTCAATGCGGTTATGCCTCTAAGTCGTGCTTCGACACGTGGGAGATATAGCCGCATCGAGGGTGTTACAAGTTGGTATCAGAGCCTTCCAGACCTTAGGAGCCCCATTGTTTGATCGTTACTAGTGGCCGAGTTGAGTCTAGAAAAATGTTTTGAGTCATTTAGGATTATATATATCCGAGAGTTAGGAATTCTTTTTACTCCTCAGTCCCTTCGTTGCTCTGGTGAGGCATCCTGACATAGAGTTTTGACTCTTCTCTTCTCAAATTTCACTAAAACTTTTTTAGGATCACGCGGGTATCTTGGAATCGTTCCGATCGAATTGTGACGAGAACATTGTTCTTGGTGCCTCCTGTCATTTAGGGGTTGTGGCAGTGTCCCGGGGAGTTGAGCTCCGAGGTGTTGTCATCACAATTTTATCGTTGCTGTTCTGGAATACCTGAGATTAGTTTTGCCGACATCGAAAATCTCTTTTATGCAGTTGTTGGTGAGATAACCTCGACGCCACCCATTACTGGGGCGGGAGTTCGGGAGTATTGCCATAACTTGTATAACGGATGCTTTTCGAAGGTTGAGGTAGATGATCTCCGAAGGTTTCTTGGTTATGTGTTGAAGGATGAATACAGCTGGATGTAGGATTTGTTAGTTTTGGGTGAGATATTATGTCGCAAGTGAGGTAATCTTCACACAACCCATGTAATACATAAGGGAAAAAGATACATAGTTGGCTTACAATCGCCACTTCACACAATACATGAATAAAGCATTACATCATCCAAATAAAATCAAGGTCCGACTACGGAACCAAAATAAAAGAAGAACCCCAAATGCAACAAAGGTCCCCGATCGACCCCAACTGGGCTCCACTACTGACCAACTAGAACGAAACAACACAAAGGACAAGATCTTCATCGAGATCCTCCTGAGCTTGGTTGCGTCATCTGCACGGACTCATCGGCACCTGCAAGCTGGTTTTGGAAGTATCTGTGAGCCACGGGGACTCAGCAATCTCGTACCCTCGCGATCAAGACTATTTAAGCTTATGGGAAAGGTAAAGGTATGAGGTGGAGCTGCAGCAAGCGACTAGCATGTATGGTGGCTAACATACGCAAAAGAGAGAGAAGAGAAGGCAAAGCACGATCGATAAACTATGATCAAGAAGTGATCCTAGAACAACCTACGTCAAACATAACTCCAACACCGTGTTCACTTCCCGGACTCCGCCGGAAAGAGACCATCACGGTTACACACGCGGTTGATGCATTTTAAATAAAGTCAACTTCAGGTTTTCTACAACCGGACATTAACAAATTCCCATCTGCCCATAACCGTGGGCATGGCTTTCAAAAGTTCAAATCCCTGCAGGGGAGTCCCAACTTAGCCCATGAAAAGCTCTCACGGTCAACGAAGGAATAGACATCCTCCCGAGACGTTCCGATCAGACTCGGTATCCCGGTTCTTCAAGACACTTCGACAAGTTAAAACAAATCCAGCAACACCACCCAGATGTGCCGACAAATCCCGATAGGAGCTGCACATATCTCGTTCTCAGGGCACACCGGATGAGCAAGACGTCGGGTAGGCCAGCCCAGAGTTGCCCCTGGTAGCCCCGGACATCGCTCGGTTGGACCAACACTCAAAGGAGCACTGGCCCGGGGGGGGGGGTAAAATAGTGATGACCCTCAGGAGCGCGACTCCCAAGGGAAAATAAAAGGCTAGGTGGCAAATGGTAAAACCAATGTTGGGCATTGCTGGAAGAGTTTTATTCAAGGCGAACTGTCAAGGGGTTCCCATTATTACCCAACCGCGTAAGGGACGCAAAATCCGGGAACATAACACCGATATGACGAAAACTAGGGCGGTAAGAGTGGAACAAAACACCAGGCATAAGGCCGAGCCTTCCACCCTTTACCAAGTATATAGATGCATTAATTAAATAATATATATAGTGATATCCCAACAAGTAAACATGTTCCAACAAGGAACAACAACTCCATGTTCCAACAAGGAACATACTTCAATCTTCACCTGCAACTAACAACGCTATAAGAGGGGCTGAGCAACGCGGTAACATAGCCAATCAACGGTTTGCTAGGACAAGGTGGGTTAGGGGCTTGGTTCAACAATATAGGAGGCATGGTAAGCAAGTGGTAGGTATCGTAGCACAGGAAAAGCAAAAGAGCGAGAAACTAGCAAGCAAAGATAGAAGTGATTTCGAGGGTATGATCATCTTGCCTGAGATCCCGCAAGAAATAAGAACGAGTCCATGAAGAAGACAAACGAACGTAGTCAAACGAATCCTCACAACTCCGGAACGAAACCGAAGCTAACGCGAGAAGCAACCCGGAAAGGAGCAAACAACAAAGTAAACAACCATCACATAAGCATGGCATGATGCACAACCAGGTATGATGCATGTCCGGTTTAAATGAGGCATGTCATGGCAAAATGCACAAACAATCCTACAAATTAAATGGAGCTCAATATGCAACGAGTTGCATATTGACGAAACACCACATGAATTATTTAGTTCTCTCTCGTTTAGGTACTCAACAATATTAAATATTGTTAGCATGCCAAGAGGTGAAGCATAAAGAAACTATCTATCTAGGCAATTTTAAATGAGGCCGGAACAACAAAACGACAAGTCCGAAAAATCCCCATTTGCATTTAGCAATTTAATGCAAACAACAATTTTAAACATTTTCGATGGTCCCAAACGGACAAAACGCAAAGGAACCTGGGTGGCAGCTTCAAGGAAGCGATGGTAGTGGTCAGCGGCAGGAAGCAGCAGCGGGTCCTGGTGGCCGGCATCGCCGGATCTCGCGGATAGGAGGCTGGCGACGCAGCAGCCCCTGTCGTTCAACGCAGTGTGAAGCAGAGGGCGTCGCGCGGAGGTGCGGGCAGGGACTGGACGCGGGGCAGAGGTGGACTTGGGGCTCCGGTGGGAGGAACTTGCGGCACAGGGGGCGGCGAGCTCGAGCACATCTGGGCGAGGGTGGCTTGCAGCCCGGACGGGAGGTGAGTGGCGGCGGTAGCTTCGAGCTCGGCTAGCCGCGACCATGGAGGACAGCGGCGCTGAGGCGGGGCGATGACAGGGTGGCCTGGACGAGGCCGGAAGCCGAGGAGGGAGCGGTCGACGGAGCTTGGACCAGGAGTCGAGGCGGCGGAGCTCCTGCTCGGCGACAGGCGAGAAGAGGGACCAGCGGGATCGGGTGCGGGGCTCTGTGCGGGTGTGGAGTCGCCGGAGTTGGCCTCCAGTGGTGGCGCGAGAGCGCTCTGGGCGACGCAAGGAGAAGTAGAGGCGCGAGGTAGGAGAGGAGGGCGCTCGATGAGGAGAGGGCGAGGGGATCGAGCGGGTTCTGGCCTCTAGCGGCGCGAGGGAGATGAGGGAGACGAGGGAGAGGGAGAGAGCGATGCGGGAGGGGGTTAGGGTAAGCAGCGGGGCTGATTGGGCCTGGCCTTGGGCCGACGTGTGAGGGAGGGAGGCCCAGGAGGGCAGTGGTGCAGGCCGCCTCTCTCCCTAAATATCTCTCTTTTCCTATTTAAAAAGAAAACAGAAAAGAGAAGGAAAAGAAAGAGAAGGTTGGGATGGAAACTGGGCATGGGGATAATTTTACTGGACTCGCAAAAATGATCTTGATCCAAGAAAAGTATAAATGGGCATGTACCAAGTTTGGATTGGAACTCATTTGAATTAAATTCAAATGAGTTTGAATAAGAAGTGGGCATTAGAAAGGTCCCAAAATGTTGAGATTTTTGGAAGACCTCCGGAAAAAGATAAAGAATTTATGGACGAAGTTTGAGGAGCAAACTCGAAGCGGAAAAGACATGTGATTATTGCAAGTGTGTTATAGGTGATCCCAAACTAATGGAATATTTCGTTATAGCTCCCTATAATATTGGGAGGATATGTTATAAAGAGAAATCACCACGTGAATTCCCTCGGTTTAAATGGATCAAAGATCCATGCCATTTATTTAGTTGAGTTAAGAAAAGAAATGACATGATGGTATGATGACATTATGCAATGCACATGATGCAAAGATGAAATGCAACGGGCCAAACAAATCACATGAGGGAACCCGGAAAACCTGGAAGGCATCTGAAGCTCCGGTCTTGGGGCGTTACAGCTTCGTATGTCATGTGCACTGCCTTGTACATGATGGTGCTGTACGATCGAGCCCGTGTAGGCCCCACCACGAAAACTTCGAACGAAATCTCTATCATATGTTTGTTCCGCTTATTCTGCAAGCCAATCCTTTGTTTTTGTTTGGAGTTGTGGTATTCGAGTTGCTTCGAAGTCAAATGTTGATTCCATACCTTCTCTAAATAGTGTTCTCATATTTCTATGTGAATACTAATCCTTCTTGATAATCGAGATTGTTATGCCATTCTTGTTCCACCGGGGTGTTTCTCTTCAAGTGGATCCGATCATTTCAACATCCGCAAGATCAACTCAAGTCCTCTCAACCGTGTTCATTTCATTCGTCCCAAGCTGCCTTTGTTTTCCCGCCCTCCCACCATTTTTTCTTCGAGGACTCAGATTTCTTAATCAAGTATCATCTTATTGATATGAAGTCTCCCCATTCTTTTCTGTCAATGTTCTTACCCGGTGATTATCAGGAAGATTCTAACGGAGCTTCAAATTCGTCACTCGTCACTCTTCTTCTTCTCCGGTGGATCCAATTCAAACTTTGTTGATCATATTCTTTCCTCATTTCTATGCTTTCTCATGCCGGTGCACCTCATAATAATTCACTTCTCGCTATCCATCTGTTCCGGAGTGCTCAAGATATCTCGAATATTCGTGTTTTCCACTCTGCTTTCGTTCAAGATCTTTCGAAGATGTTATCTTATTCAAGCCATTTAATTCAATCGGTGCAACCTCTTCTTCAAATCATTCTACGGTGTTTCTTTTGAGTGGGCCCTAACCCACAGGTCATTTTCCCAGGATCTTACCTGACTCTTCTTATTTTCCCAGAGCTATCCTCAAATTTCTTTTGAAGTTTGATGTAAGAATGATTTATCATCAGTCAAATGCTTTTCTCCAAGATCTGTCGAATTCTTTTCATCGTTGGCTCAACCTCTTTGTTTTGATTATCCCGGAGTATCTCAACAATTCATGGTGGTGTTCCTCATCGTCATTCTCGGATTTTGAAGACTGAAGAAGAGTTTTCCTCCATATCTTGCTCCATTCTCTTCAAGATTCGTGATTCTAGCTTGTTGCCATCCTCTCATAATTGTTTTCGTTTGTGAAATATTCTTTTCATCCTTCCGGAGCAATTCAAGAGTCTTTTCTGTTTGATTCTTCGAAGGCCATCATTTCAGAAGATTTATTCATTCTAGCTTTCAGCCCTCATACTCTAAATCTTACCGGTGTCTAAATCAAGGATTCTCTAATCAGCTCGTAATCTTTTTGTTCTCATGGGTCTAAATTCTCTCAAGCATCTTCGTTTAAATTGCTAATTCTTCCCGGTGTTTCTTCATGTTTTAATCGTTCTTTTTCAATTCTTACGATGGTTCGTTCAAGAGTTTTTCTTCCTTCGTGTATCATATCTATGCATTCGTGCTTTTCAAATTCTACCGGTGGATCGTTGAAGACCTTCCCAAGTTCATGCTATATCTCTCTTCAATCCATTGCAACTGGAATAAGTAGTATGCCAAATCCATTGCTTGTCATCAATTAAATTGGTGAAGGTTAAGCATAATGTAATTCTTATTCTTGTTTCATCCATATGTTAATCTTTTCTTCCGGAGTTTGTTCACGATGATTAAATTCTTGATTTCAAGTGCTCGTCTTTCTTTCCCGGAGTTCCAAGCTCTAATTATCACGGAGATCCATCTAAATCATTACAAGGTTTCACCTTGTGTTTTCAACTTCTCTTTCTTTCGTTATCCTTTTGTTTACCGGAGTTCTTGATGGAGGTTCTACATGATGATTCATAAAGGATTTAATTCCTTCTCGAAGTTTTCATCGAGATTCTTTTCTAAGGAGCTCAAGCATTCTTCATCTTGCTATCCGGAGTGCAATTTCTTTCTACCGTATCTCTGGAGGTGGTATTATGTCATTCTTGATAATTTGAGTTCATGTTTCATGATTCACATGTTATTAAGTATGATGTATTTTAAATCCATCAATCTCTTCTTTGGAGTTATCTTGGGCTATATTTTACCTAAAGCCTTCCCTAAGGGTTGTTGCTATTTATGGTGCTCTTAAAGAACCCAAGTTCATCTTTTATACTTCTGGTGAATAAGTTTCTCGTCTCCTTCTTGATATCAAGCCAATCTATTGTTTTTACGTGAGTGGCAGAATTTCACCTCAAGATTTCGAGATGTTTTCCATAAGCCCACTTCAAGCCTATGTTTTCGTTGTTGGGTTTCCAACTACTCCGTTCGACCCTTCTCCTAAAGATGCCTTTTCAAGCTTTTGTGGCAGAAGTTGGCATTTTCTTCTCCATTCTCCTATTTCATTTATCTATCTTCTATTCTTTTGTTCCGGAGGCATTGTGATGTTCATCTTTTAAACCCATCATCTTGTTTTGTCAAAGATCATGTTCTTTTCATGCCTATCCATTAAACCGGAGTGTTGTGCCCTTTTGCTCAAGTTCTTTCATTTTATCAAGTTTTTGCCTTCCGTTTCAACCGGAGTGTTGTCCGAATTTGTTCTTCCTTGAAACTCTTCCCTACCGGACTGCTTTCAACTTTGTTCTACTTCGTTGCATTCTTTCTTTCAATTTGTTCAACCTTTTCAAGGTTCTTTGGTTTCACTCATTTGTCAAAGGAGCAACTTAGTTTCACCTCTCCTTTTTCTCTTCCGTTGTCCCTCCGGTGTCATTCTAGATCTCAGGATGAGATCCTCTCGTAGTGGTGGAGTGTTGTGATGCCCCGAGACCGATGTGCCAGGTGTCGTCCAGTTATTCGCTGTTGTTGTGTTGTCATTGCTTGCGTGTCATGCATCTCATATCATTTCATCATGTGCATTTCATTTGCATACATGTTCGTCTCATGCATTCGAGCATTTCCCCCATTGTCCGTCTTGCATTCCGACGCTCCGTTATCCTCCGGTGGTCATTTCTACCTTTCTTTAGTGTGTGGGGATTAAACATTTCCGGATTGGACCGAGACTTGCCAAGCAGCCTTGGTTTACTACTGGTAGACCGCCTGTCAAGTTTCGTACCATTTGGACTTCGTTTGATACTCCAACGGTTAACCGAGGGACCGAAAAGACCTCGTGTGTGTTGCAGCCCAACACCCTTCCATTTTGTCCCAAAACCCACCAAAACCTCCTCCATCATCTCGGTCGTTCGATCACGATCGTGTGGCCGAAAACCGCACCTCATTTGGACTCTCCTAGCTCCCTCTACCTATAAATATGTGCCCCCCCCCCCAAATTTTCGCACAGTCTAACCCTACTCTTCTTCATCCTTGCGCCGCCGGACGTGTCCGCGCTGAGCCGGACAATGTCCGCCGCCGCAGCCACCTCATTCCGGCCAATGGAGAGCCGCCACATCAGCCACACCGCCGCCTCCAACCACTCAGACGCCGCCACGCGTCCCCGCGCCCACTTCCCC
>NC_041390.1:265500295-265553634 GCF_002162155.2 Triticum dicoccoides | reverse complement strand
GCCGCCGCCCTTTGAGCGCGCGCTGCCGCCCGGCCTCCTCAGCGCCGCCGCCTCGCCGCCATGAACCTCGCCGGAGAACACGTCTCGCCGGAGTTCAAGAGCTCGCCGGAGCTCCGGCCGGATTCAATTCGGGGAGTGGGATGAGATCCACCACTCCCCCGATCCAAACGACTTCGTCCCGATCCGGAGCCACCCCGTCCCGGATCTCCTCGTCCGCCCGTTGACTTTTCCCGAGATTTCCATGTTTCAAATGCCCATGTTCATCATGTCGTAACTTTTCACCCCTAGATCCGTTTTGGGCTTATAGCATATCAAAATGTTCATCTCAGAGAGTACATCATTTCATCTCATTGCATCATTTTCATTTGAGTTCATCTTGATGCCCGAAATGCTGTTAGAAGAGTGCTATTTGAGATAATTGTCAGATCTGCTGCTCCAATTAGATATTTGTCATTTTTGGCATGATTATTGTGTGCATGATATGCCCCTGAGCTCTTCATGAGTTTTCTTATATGTTTTGCCATCTATCCAAAGGTGCAAACTATGTATTTTTGTGATGTGTGTGGTGACTAGCACAAGCTTGCAAAGTGGTGCATTCGTTAATGCTGATTTCAGGGACTTAGCATTTCCACCAAGTCCTTGGACTGTTTATCTCATTATGCCATATGTTCATGTTATTTCCAAGTGATCCGTGCCTCTTTTGAGGATGATTAGTAAGGATGTTTTGTTAATCTTGTAGTTCTCTATCCATCCATGTCTTTGTTTGCAATTATGGAGCACCCTAGCTTGAGTCAAGCAAGCTCTACTTTTGCTATTTCGTGAATCTGGGCAGATTGTCTACTTGTTAGCGATTTTGCCGAGGATGTTGTAGTTGATCCGTGCATGCTATGTTATTGTTCTTGCCATGTCTAGCTTGTATAATGTGTATTCTTGATGGGTGTATGCTTAGATTGTCATGACTTGCTCTGTAGTGAGTGTATCGAGCTCGTAAACATGCCTACTTGATATCTGTTTCAGCATGTCCCAGTTTTCACTAAGTCTGAGAACTGATTATGTTTTTGCCATGTTCACATGCTTGCAAATGTATTTTCTGATCCCTTTTGGCTCAAGGTCACTAAGGGACTTTTGTTATGCTCTTTGAGTAGCTCCATGCGATGCTTTACTTTGCTATGTTCAGTCCCTGTAGCATATAGTTTTCATGCTCCAAAGTGTGCTACCTGATCTGAAATTCCAGGCTTGTGTTAATTTCACTAAGTCTGAAATCTGTTTACCGTTTGCATTTTTGCCATGCTTGTTTAAACCCGTTAATGGATGAATTGCCCTGAGAATGAGATATGTGCAGCTCCTATCGGGATGTCGGCGCATTGGGTGGTCTTGCTGGATTTGTTTTACCATTGTCGAAATGTCTTGTAACCGGGATTCCGAGTCTGATCGGGTCTTCCCGCTAGAAGGAATATCCTTCGTTGACCATGAGAGCTTGTGATGGGCTAAGTTGGGACTCCCCTGCAGGGATTGAACTTTCGAAAGCCGTGGCCGCAGTTATGGGCAGATGGGAATTTGTTAACGTCCGGTTGTAGAAAACCTGAAGTTGACCTTAATTAAAATGCATCGACCGCGTGTGTAACCGTGATGGTCTCTTTCCGGCAGAGTCCGGGAAGTGAACACGGTGTTGGAGTTACGCTTGCCGTAGGTTGTTTTAGGATCACTTCTTGATCATACTTTTATCGACCGTGCTTTGCCTTCTCTTCTCGCTCTCATTTGCGTATGTTAGCCACCATATATGCTAGTCGCTTGCTGCAGCTCCACCTCATTCCTTTACCTTACCCATAAGCTTAAATAGTCTTGATCGTGAGGGTGCAAGATTGCTGAGTCCCCGTGACTCATAGATACTTCCAAAACCAGCTTGCAGGTGATGATGAGTCCGTGCAGATGACGCAACCAAGCTCAAGGAGGAGCTCTTTGAAGATCTTGTCCTTTGTGTTGTTTCGTTCTAGTTGATCAGTAGTGGAGCCCAGTTGGGGTCGATCGGGGATCTGTGTAGCATTTGGGCTAGTCTTCTTTTATTTTGGTTCCGTAGTCAGACCTTGATTGTATTTGGATGATGTAATGCTTTATTCATGTAATTGTGTGAAGTGGCGATTGTAAGCCAACTATGTATCCTTTTCCCCTATTGTATTACATGGGTTGTGTGAAGATTACCTCACTTGTGACATTGCTTTCAATGCGGTTATGCCTCTAAGTCGTGCTTCGACACATTAGAGATATAGCCGCATCGAGGGCGTTACAGAGGCGGAGGGGTGCAGGTAGGTGGAAGGCAAAATCTCCGCGCGCACCCTAGTGTTCGAAGCTCAAGGGTCCGCCGGAACCCGAAATCCGATAGAATAGGCGATAAACCTGGACTAAAGACTTGTGTGGTTAGTCAGGTCGTGGCCGACTCCCTCGCCAGGCTTCCGCTTGAAGGTTGCCGAGATACACGACGTGTACATGGTGGTAAGTGGCGAGAGCGTGTGTGAAGATGTACTCCCCTGCAGGGTTATAAATGATCTATTCGAATAGCCATGTCCGCGGTAAAGGACTTCTGGGTTGCCTGTACAATTCATAGACAAGTGAAAGTGGATACTCTAAAATGCGCAAGATAAGCGTGAGTGCTATGGATGGCGTTCTCGTAGGGAGACGGGAGCAGATCCATAGTGGTGTATTGTTTTGGTGAATATGTGGACTCATGTGCGCCACCCCAAAAGAGTTACTTGCAGTCGTAGTTCAGGTTAGCCACTGAGTCAAAGCTGGCTTGCTGCAGTTAAACTCTACCACCCCCTTTGTTGATATTGATGCATATGTAGATAGTTTAGATGTAAGTCTTGCTGGGTACATTTGTACTCATGTTTGCTTAATTTATGTTTTTGCAGAGACACTTCAGTCTCGCTAGTAGTTCCGCGTGGACTTCGACGTTTAGCTTGTTACCTTAGCTACGATCTTGTACCCCGGGTGGGTCTTGTAGATAGACAGGCTTCTTAGCCTTTTTCATTTGTAGTTGTCTGTACTCAGACATGTTTAAGCTTCCACTTGTGCTATTGCTTGTATGACTTGATTGCTGGGTCATGAGACCCATGTTTGTAATATCTGGCTCTTCGGAGCCTAATGAATAAATACTCTGGGTCGTAGAGTCTTGTTGTGATGCCATGTTGTATTTGCACATATAGAGCATATTGTGTGTATGATTTTGAAATGCTTGGTATGTGTGGGATTCGACAACCTAGTTGTTTATCCTTGGTAGCCTCTCTTATGGGGAAATGTAGTCTAGTGCTTCCACTGAGCCATGGTAGTCTGCTATAGCCCGGTTTACCGGAGTCCTGCTAGCCCAGTTACTACTGCTTCGGAACACTTAGACTGGCCGGCATGTGATCCACTTCGTCCCTGTGTCTGTTCCTTCAGGGAAATGTCACGCGGTGACCTCCGGAGTCCTGCTAGCCTGCTACAGCCCGGGTTCCAGAGTCCCGTTAGCCCAGTTGCTACAGCCTGGATTCACACGCTAATGACCGACACGTTCGATGTTGGTTCATGTATGCATGTCCCCGTAAGTTAGTGCCACTTTGGGTTCACGACTAGTCATGTCGGCCCGGGTACTCTGTCATATGGATGCTAGCGACACTATCATATATGTGAGCCAAAAGGTGCAAACGATCCTGGGCCAGGTAAGGTGGCACCCGTGGAAATACCGTGCGTGAGGCCGCAAAGTGATATGATGTGTTATATGCTAGATCGGTGTGACTTAGAATCGGGATCCTGATAGAGCGGCAGCACCAAGGGCCAGAATCATAACCTGATAAGTCAACCTGGCAACGGTAAATGCAAGGCTGACAATAGTTCAGATTTTGTGGACAATATGAACATGCAGAACAATGGTCAGCGTCGTAAAGGAAAGCCACCTTGTCGGCAGTGGGGTCAGGTTTAAACCTGGAGTATCTATTGAATCAGCCTTGCCCAAAGCATGGCTCAAGGAAAAAGCCATCCACGCACCTTTGGAAGGACTGCCACATTATGAAGGAGTTCAAAAATTCCGACTTGTTTCAAAAAAATTATGGGCCAGGCGGCGGCTCAGGTTCTGGTTCTCATGGCCCGAGTTATGGTGGCGGCAGTTCTAATTCCGGTTTTTAGGGTCACCAAAACAACCAAGGCAATCGGGGCGGTTATCATCAACAGTCCAGTCAGGGGGATCAACAACAACAATCTGGTTATCAAAGTAACCCGAAGCAATTGAATAGCGGGCAGTACCATGTCTTCACCACAAGTTTATCAATCGGGATCAAAAGCTCCATAAAAGGGCCGTGAATGCCGTTGAGCTCGCAGTTCCCCGTTACTTGCGATGGTCTGAGTAGCCCATTGTGTGGAGTTGTGAGGATCACCCGCCTCGGGTTGACAATCCGGGTCACTTGGCTTTGGTGGTAGCACCTCAGGCTGGAGGATATAAATTCACTAAGGCACTCATGGACAGAGGTAGCAGTATCAATATACTTTATTATGAAACCTTTCGCCGCATGGGGTTGACTGATAAAAATCTTAAGCCGTCAAACACTGTCTTCCGCGGTGTGGTGCCTAGTAAGTCGGCATACCCGGTTGGTAAAATAGCTCTGGAGGTTGCATTTGGGGATGATCATGATTCCAGGTTTGAGATGTTGACCTTTGAAGTGGTGAAGATCAAAAGCTCTTATCATGCCCTGTTTGGATGACCGGCATATGCTAAGTTCATGGCAAGGCCTTGTTATGTTTATCTACAGCTCAAAATGCCGGGTCACAAGGGGACCATTAAGGTGCATGGAAGCCGAAAGATAGCTTTGGAGTGCGAGGAAGGTGATGCAGCCTATGCTGAGTCTGTCTGCACAACAGAGGAATTGAAGTTTTATAAAGACAATGTTGACCCGGCCGACAAGACATCTTTGAAAAAGCCAACTACAGAGCATGACCCGGTCCTGAAGTTTAAGTCGGCAGACGACACCAAACTGGTTGATTTCGTTCCTGGCGATTCATCCAAGCAGTTCAGCATTAGTGCTAATCTAGATCCGAAAAAGGAAAGCGCGCTCATCGAGTTCATCCGTGAGAACCGGGACATCTTTGCATGGAAACCTTCTGACATGATGGGTGTACCAAGAGAACTCGTTGAGCACACTCTCAATATTGATCCGAAGTTTAAGTCGGTCAAGCAGTTTCTTCATCGTTTTAATGAAGAGAGACGCAAGGCCATTGGTGAAGAAGTGGCCCGGATCTTGGCGGCTGGGTTCATCGTTGAAGTTTTTCATCCCGAATGGTTGGCTAACCCGGTGCTGGTGCTTAAGAAGAACGACACTTGGCATATGTGTGCGGATCAAACGGATTTAAATAAAGCTTGTACGGCTGATCCTTTCGCTCTCCCTCGTATTGATCAAATTATTGATGCTACGGCGGGCTGTGAGCGTTTGAGCTTTTTGGATGCTTATTCTGGTTATCATCAAATCAAAATGGCAGTTAAGGGCCAGGAGAAGATAGCCTTCATTACTCAATTTGGAAGCTTCTGCTATGTGTCCATTCCTTTTGGGCTCAAGAGTGCCCAGGCGACTTACCAACGGTGTGTACAAAATTGCCTTTGTAATCAAATCGAACGTAATGTTCATGCTTATGTGGATAACATCATGGTGAAATCCAAAAAGAAGGAGACCCTGATTGATGATTTGAAGGAGATCTTTGACAATCTCCGGGTGTATAAGATGATGCTTAACCGGGCCAAGTGTGTTTTTGGTGTACCAGCTGGTAAGCTTTTGGGTTTTCTGGTTTCAAATAGAGGCATTGAAGTTAACCCGGAGAAGATCAAGGCCATCACTTCCTTGGCTAAGCCGGCGTGTATCAATGATGCTCAATGTCTGGCAGGTCGTATTGCGGCCTTAAGCCGATTCATAAGCCCGCTGGGTGAAAAGGCTATACCGTTGTACCAGATGATGAAAAAAACAGATCACTTTGTCTGGAGTGATGCTGCTAACCAAGCATTTGATGATTTGAAGAAACAGTTGGCTGAGCCGCCCGTTCTTGCTGCTCCCATTGATAAGGAGCCTATGATGTTATATGTGGCTGCCAATAGTCGGGCTGTTAGTGTTGCCATTGTGGTGGAGAGGAAGGAAACAGGTAAAGAATATCCAGTTCAATGGCCGGTTTACTATATTAGTGAAGTCCTTATTGAGTCCAAATAGCGACATCCACATTGGCAGAAGCTTGTGTATGGGGTTTTTATGGCTAGCCTGAAGCTTAAGCAGTATTTTCTAGGTCATCCTATCACTGTGGTTAGTTCTGCCCCTTTAGGGGATATCATTCAAAACAAAGAAGCCACAGGTCGGGTAGCTAAATGGGCCATCGAGTTTGGACCTCATGGTTTAAAGTATGTGCCTCGTACAGACATCAAATCTCAAGCACTTGTGGATTTCATCAATGATTGGACAGTGTTGCAGATGCCTGAGGAGATGCCGGATAAAACATATTGGACTATTCACTTTGATGGGTCCAGGCAGTTGAAAGGCTCAGTGGCTGGAGTTGTATTGACTTCCCCACGAGGCGATAAGTTTTCTTATGTTCTCCGGCTGATGTTCCCTTGTACTAACAATGCAGCTGAATATGAGGCCTTGCTCCATGGTATTCGGATGGCCAAGGAGATGAACTTAAGCCGGGTGAGGTGCTTTGGCGACTCAGATCTGGTAGCTCAACAAGTTTCCGGTACTTGGGATTCCAAGGATCCACTCATGGTGGCTTAGCATCGAGAGGTTGATGCTTTTGCGGGTCACTTCAAGGGTTATCAAGTTGAGCATATTGATTGAAGGAAAAACGAGGCAGCTGATACTTTAAGCCGGTTGGGCTCTCAACGTAAGCCGGTGCCACCTAACACTTTCTAGGATATTCTGCATAACCCTTCAGTTAAGTTGCCAACGGAACAAGATCTTGCTATTCCTGACCCGGAGGCACAACTGGTGGCGACTCTTCATGTTATTCCTGATTGGACAGTCCCATACTTGGCTTATATGACCCGGGGTGAGTTTCCTGAAGATGAAACTTTAGCCAGGCAGATAAACCAATGGTCTAAGTCAATGGCAATTGTCAATGGAGAGCTACATAATTGCAGTGTCACATGGGCGTTTCAATGTTGTGTTTCTCCAGAAGAGGGCCGTGACATCCTTCATGAGATTCATGAAGGAGATTGTGGTCATCATGCCGGCTCTAAAACTCTCGTGGCTAAAGCCTTTCTTCATGCGTTTTATTGGCTGAGGGCTCACGCTGATGCTGATGATTTGGTCAGTAAATGTGATGGTTGTCAGAAATTTTCACCAAGAGCTCATGTGCCAGCTCAAGAAGTGAGGATGATTCCAATAACTTTGCCGTTTGTAGTATGGGGGCTTGATATGATTGGGCCTTACAAAAGGTCCAAAGATAAAAAAGACACACCTCTTGGTGGCAGTTGACAAAGTGGGTTGAAGCAGAGCCGGTCAGTAAGTGTGACGCGGTGACGGCGGTTCAATTCATCAAAAAGGTGATTTTTCTGTTTTGGCTTTCCTCACGGTATCATAACTAATAATGGCACTAATCTATCCAAGGGTGCTATGAAAGAATTTTGTCAACATGAGCATATCCGGCTTGATGTCTCATCAGTGTCTCACCCCCAGTCTAATGGTCAAGCTGAAAGAGCCAATCAGGAGATCTTAAGCGGCATCAATCCTCGGCTTCTGGTTCCCTTGCAAAGGATGCCGGGTTGTTGGGTGGAGGAGTTACCTTCGGTATTATGGAGCATCAATACTACCCCCAACAGATCTACTGGTTACACGCCTTTCTTCATGGTCTACGGAGCAGAGGCGGTTCTCCCCAGTGACATCCGTCAAGATTCGCCTAATGTGGCGGTTTATGTTGAAGCTGATAATGAAAGGGCACGTCAGGATGCACTTGACTTATTAGATGAGAAGCGTGACCTTGCGGCGGCTCGTTCGGCAATTTACCAGCAAGATCTACGCCGTTATCACACACGCCGGGTTAAAACTAGAACTTTTCAACAAGGAGACCTAGTGCTTCGGCTTATCCAAGACCAAACTGATATGCACAAATTATCCTCACCTTGGGAAGGACCCTTTGTGGTCAGCAAAAATCTGAACAATGGATCATACTACCTTATCGACATTCGAGAACATAAGGGTTCACGTAAGTCGGAGGAGGAGACCCGCCGGCCGTGGAACATTGCTCATCTTCGGCTTTATATACTTGAGCCACTGGCTCTCCCGATGTACATATTTTGACAATGTATATATTATAAAGAATATAATAATTCCGACATCCCTGATAAATCAGGGCCTCTATCGTTTCATTTTTAAGAATAATGAGTCTTTATCACTTCCAATGGACACTTGGGGGCTTCCTGTTCAAACATAGGTGTATTCACGAAAGAGAACATAGCATTACTACCCTCTTGATCCGGCAACACCATTGTTACAAATCACTTGGGGGCTTCCTGTTTAAACATAGGTGTATTCACCAAAGAGAACATAGCATTACTACCCTCCTGATTCCAGCCATCAAGCCAATATGGTTCGGCTATCAAGCCAATATGATAATTTCATAAGAGCACAGCTCTGGTTACCTTGGTAATTCGGCTATCAAGCCAATATGATAATTTCATAAGAGCATAGCTCTGGTTATCTTGGTAATTCGGCTATCAAGCCAATATGATATTTCATAAGAGCACAACTCTAATTACCTTGATAATTTGGCTATCAAGCCAATACGAAAATTTCATGAGAGCACAGCTCTGATTTCCTTGATAATTCGGCTATCATGCCAAAATGAAAATTTCATAAGAGCACAACACTGATTACCTTGGGATTTCTGCTATTAAGCCAGTATTATCACTTCCTATGAGCATAGCTTTGAGATATTTGGCGGGTCAATTACCGGATACAAAGACCAAAGAGAGTCTGTTGCATTGCAAAGCTCAAACATAAGTCTCTGGTGAACCAGCGGCATATGATAACATTAAGTACTTGATAGTATTGTCTTCTCAGTTTTGGGTTATCATCCTAACTGCTTTGGTTTGATAAGCCGACAATGTTCAATCACATATCACAGGTATGATATTTCATATATATATTTAGTCATGGTTAAACCGGCCCTGGTTATGACCTATTTTAGTTGCCGGTGGTTTCTATATGGTATTATGACCTGGCCCGTGGTAAACCGCCGGGGCACTTGTGATTTACATGTGTGCAGGATAATGATAAAGCTCTTTCTACATAAATTGATGATATCATAAGCATAAAGTGATACGCTCCTTAAATGGCGGATCAAACGATGTAGCACAAAGAAAAAAAACGTGCACGATGGCACGACAGATCAAAGTTTACTGGCCTATTACATGACTCCGTGAGCCAAACAAGATCAAGTGTTTTCAAACGATCAAATATATAAACCACCCGGCGGATTACTCATCTTGGCCTTGCTGTCATGAGCCTTCCGGATCATCCTTCTCCGGTTCTTCGTCCTCCTCCGTCGTCTGGAAGTTTGGTGTTGACCAATCAATGCCACGTAAGGCATGGAATTCAGCTTCATCATCAATAAGCTTCGAAGTGTCAACTTCAGGGGCGACAATATGCTTATGAATTGGAGGAATCAGATCCATCACTATATAAGCTGGCGTGAACATCTTCTGGTTCTCTGCATCATAAGCCGGCTGATATTTTGAGAGATTGGTTTCATTAGCAAATACTGTCGCATGAGGACGAATTTCTTTAACACAGGCGGAAAAGTCTTGCTGATCAAAAGGAGTGCCATCTTCCTTCAGGCTTGGATACCCGGTAGCTACCTCAGCCGGGTCTAGCTCGGTAACCATGCCTTGGCATGGCTCAAGGTCGTCACGGCGCCGGTTCTCGCACATGACTGTTTTATCCCTTGAATCCTTGCACGCAGAATTGCCAATTTTTTCAACATGTCGCTTAGCAGGTTGGGTCCTTGATTTGTTGGAGAAATTGTGGCTAGTGTGCGCTGAGTTCTGGTATATAGCTGTTCAACCAGCATATATGCAACTTTAAGCTTCACCGACACATCTTGATTCAGATTACTGCTCCTTGGACTTGTGTGACAATCGTTGAAGGAATCAATGGCGGTTTATACCATCACAGAAGAGATTCAATTTCAATATTCACACTGCGGCTTACCAAAGATAGCAGAAACCATTTGAGACACCCGACATTTTAAACCGGTAAGCTCAGAGGTCACTTTTTCCAGATCAACTTCAGCTTTTTCGGCGTGCTGTGTTAGAGCGTTTTTCTCTTTGGCCCAGGAGTTTCTTTCAGCATGAAAACCAGTCTTCAACTTTTCTGTTTCTTCCAGACTAAACTTGAGTTTTGAATCGGCTTTCCGGGTCTCGGACTCTTGAATTTCCAGCCGGGTCTTTGCATCAGCCAATTGTGATTGAAGTTCAGCGGTGGCCTCCTATACAAACACAGAGTTACAAACACATTTATATCCGGGTTACATGAATATAGGACCCAATCCTTTTGCAAGCAACAACACTTGGCACTTGGGGGCTAATGCCTACCGAAGAATTCTTCCTACATTGATTTATATGACTAAGTCCCAAGCACTTTCAAGCAACAATTCTTAGCACTTGGGGGCTAATGCATATTTGTTCATGTTTCATTACTACTTTATGATGACCCGCCCGTGCCATGGACAACCACAGCTAGCTCATGGGGGCTACATGAGTAAGTTCTGATCTGTAAACACTGATAAGTACCGGTTTATTCATGCTGATTAAACCGGCCCTTGGGGCTACAAATCAATGTTGATCATTAAAATCCGGTTTAAGTGAAAAATGCTTTTTTTGAATGATTTTTTAATCAAAAGATGCTTTCTGCTCATTGCTATTCTAAGTCTACAGCATATTCAATTCTAGTCTACATAGTAGACTTGGGGGCTGACAGGATATGCATAATGTATTTAAGCCGGAATTCATACCTCATATTTTTGATGCATCTGTTTCACCATATCAATTTCAAGATCGCGGCTGGTATGTACTTTGTTGAGGTAGCCAAAGAGTACTTCACTGCTGCTCAAGTGAGAATAGTGAGCAACGTCAAATCTCACTTTCCACTTTTCAATGAATTCCTGCTTAGCGGAGTGTTGAGCCAAGACAATTGGATTTCCCGGTTTTGTAAAGCTAGTGCCAATGATCGTAACATCATAAGTATGAGTTTCTGATGGTTTAAGTGGGCTTGACGATTCAGTATTCAAAGGATTTAGTTTTGTCTGGTCGCTGGAGAGGTCAGGAATCTCTGGTGGATCGTCATGGACAGGCTCGTCGGGTGGTACCATGGAGGTATCAGATGCTGGAATTTGTTGTTCCGGCTCAGGAACTTTGGGGTCTTCAGCCCGCTTGGTCACCTTTGCCCTCTTGTTAGGTCTTGCTTTTCCACTTCATGGTTCACGAGAGATCAGTACAAGTATAAGAGTATAAGGAGATAGAAAACAAAAGAGATATTACCCAGGAGCAGTCTTGAAATCCGGTAGCTGGGTTTGAGATGAATTGCCGGAGGAGGAGCGAGAAACCTCCTGATAAGTTTAAATTGAAAGGAGTAAGTGGCTGACGAATGAGACCTGCCAAGGGGTAAAAAGAGTTAAGTTTGGAAAGACCTCGTTTTGTCGTTTTTGTGGAGCTGGAGTATTAGGTAAGCTGGACGATAACTCTTCACCTCCGTTGGTCCGAGTTTGTCGCCGGCTCTCGTGCTGCTGTTGCTTCAAATGAAAGTGAGGATCCAAATGAGCTAAGGGGTGCTAAAATCTTACTTTTTGTGTTACCCATCGAATTTTTTGTCTTGGAGAAGGCTCTGAGTCGGACGAAATAATAGTTACCTCTTCTTCAGCTGCTTGGCTGGCCCCCGTGTCATCCTGAGTATAATCAGTGTTAATGAGGTGATTGAAAAAGGAGCCAAGGGAGTCAAGGGCTACCTCCGACTCAGAGCTGTCATCTAGTTCAAACATGCTAGAGGCGCTTGATTTCTCGTTATTTTTCTTAGTGTTTTTCTTGCCGGCATTCTTGGCAGCCCTAGCCTTCTTGGCAGCTTCATGGTCGTACTTCTTCTTCGAAAAATCAGAATCAGTCTGTGAAAAGTCATCAAAGTTGAGTTAATAAAGCATTTAAATGATGAGGTAAAGGTAAGAAAATTGGAGACTCACATATGGTGGCGGGTTAAGTTTGCAGAAAGGGTTCAGACCCACTTTGCTACAATCTTCCGAATCTTCATTCAGAAGGGACTTGGTCATTTCATTGATTGCCTCGTCAGTTAAGTGTACAGAGCTATGGCGTAGCGGATCCTTTATACCACCAGTGTAAGTACACATTAAGCCGGGCCGATGGCTTAAGGGTATAATTAGCCAAGAGACCCAACATCGAACCAAGTCAATGCCAGTTAAACCATTTCCCAGGAGAGCTTTGACCTTTGCATTGATGAGGGCAAGCTTTGCATGTTCGACAACATTAAGCTTCTTAGGAAGGAGATGTTTTGGGTCCAGGCGCTTGACACGATAACCCGGCAATAAAGTCTTGTCAGCCGGAGAGGTATCTTTGCAATAAAACCATGTCTGGTTCCAGTCTTTGGGATGACTTGGCAAGCAAGCATAGGGGAAGATAGCGTCTCTTATTCATTGAATTAAGATTGCACCGAGTTCCAAGCTGGGTCCGTTAGTGAATTCGTTTTGGCGGTTCAAATAAAAATATTCTCTGAAAAGTTCAACACTGGGCTCCTCTTGAAGGTATACTTCGTAGAAGACTTGAAAGATGCAAATGTTTGACACGGAATTGGGTCCAATGTCTTGCGGATGGAGTTGAAAGAAGTGCAGAACATCTCGGAAAAATTTAGAGCCGGGTGGTGAGAAGCCCCGGTTCATGTGGCCAGCGAAAACAATGACCTCACCATCCTTTGGTTGAGGTCTATCTTCGCCAGGATTGGGGGCACGATAATGCATAACATTCTTTGCTGGCAAGTACCCGATTTTGACAAAATCTTTGAGACTGTCTTCGGTAACAATGGACTTAGACCAGTTGCATGAAGTGACTGTCTTTGGTGGCATTGTGAAGAGAAAAGCCTAAAGAAAAGAAAATTTTAGCCATGTTAAGTTGATTCATTAAAGCCGGAAGTAAAAAACTACAACATATACTCCGAATGGCGGCTTAAATGGGGCCTAATGATATATGGGTAATTATAAGCCAGTGATGTAAGCCACCATGACAAGCGTTGATATTCAAGATATGACAAGAGCGAATTTTACTAAGTGTTGGGACAAACAAGTTTCACAGAGTGGAGCTATAAGATTGGATCTGCAGCCGTTCAGAGAACTGAAATAAAATCTAAACCTAAGGTGATGGCAGCAGAAAAGTGGGGATGCCCAGATCAGATCTGTTGCAATGAGGATATGTTATGATATTAAAAAGACAAGTGCTAAAACTTCTACCGCACAAGATTTGTGTCGTTTTCAGATCAAAACTATGCAATCTAGGAAAGAGAAGGAGGAACGGTGATGAACACCGATGAACAGGGAAACCCTAAAGCAGATCTATTAAGAGGAAAAGAGAAGGGTTACCGATGCTGATAAACAACGGAGATGCGCCATGATGTTCTGGTTCGTTCAGGGTGATGCAGCGGCCGGAGTTGAAGTAGTGGACGAAGGTCGATGGCGGCGGAGCTCGAGCGCGCTGGAACGTTGCGAGGAAGAAGATGAAGGTGGGAAGGCAAAGGGGGAAGAGTGAAAAGAGGACCCGTGGCCCTATTTATCAGGCTGAAAGGATAAATGGCAAGCGCGGGAATCGAGGAGACGAGAAAATGGATATGTGACGGTGTGAGCGCCTCGATTTTTGGAGGTTCATTAAAAAAGATTTATTAAGATTTGGGACATTGAGGGAGTCCTGGATTAGGGGGTGTCCGGATAGCCGGACTATACCTTCGGCCGGACTCCTGGACTATGAAGATAAAAGATTGAAGACTTCGTCCCGTGTCCGGAAGGGACTTTCCTTGGCATGGAAGGAAAGCTTGGCGATACGGATATGTAGATCTCCTACCATTGTAACCGACTCTGTGTAACCCTAGCCCTCTTCGGTGTCTATATAAACCGGAGGGTTTTAGTCCATAGGACGAATAACAATCATACCATAGGCTAGCTTCTAGGTTTAGCCTCCTTGATCTCGTGGTAGATCTACTCTTGTATTACCCATATCATCAATATTAATCAAGTAGGACATAGGGTTTTACCTCCATCAAGAGGGCCCGAACCTGGGTAAAACATTGTGTCCCCTGCCTCCTGTTACCATCCGCCTAGACGCACAGTTCGGGACCCCCTACCTGAGATCCGCCAGTTTTGACACTGACATTGGTGCTTTCATTGAGAGTTCCTCTGTGCCGTCGCCATCGGGAAGGATGCCTCATCCCGTCTTTAAAGACGGCACCGTTGCTAAGGGAGCTTTGGCTGTCGGCCAAACTCTCAGGCTAGGTGGTTTCCTTATGACCGCCCATTCGGCTTTTGCCGACGATGACCTCTCGGGTCATAGAAAGAAATCTTCACGTCAGCTCGGAATTCGCCGAGCAGCTAGATCCAATGGAGCACTCTTCCCTAAATGAGCTCTTGGATCGCTTCACCGCCCAGGGAGTCGCTACAGATTACGACCAGATTGGGCCTAAACCCGATCTGAGAGAGATTAACTCTCCCCAGGCCACCCATCACGTTGCCGTGGTAGAGGGACAGTGCGGCGACCCTTCATCTATCTTAAGGACTAGCTATGTCCGGATTCCCGACCCCTCCAAGCCGGATACCCGCG
This sequence comes from Triticum dicoccoides, assembly GCF_002162155.2. Classification (NCBI taxonomy): domain Eukaryota; kingdom Viridiplantae; phylum Streptophyta; class Magnoliopsida; order Poales; family Poaceae; genus Triticum; species Triticum dicoccoides. The sequence goes on along the minus strand of NC_041390.1, from coordinate 265,538,777 downwards.
GAGGGGAGGACATCACTCAAGACCTGAACTTAAAGTCAGGCGACGGGCTACATTCATTGGACAACATCCAAGAATCCAAACTTCCGAGTTTGGAAACTCCTTGGCCCCTGGGTCTCAGATTGGGTGAGGTTTCGGATTTGATTCCACCCACCCACCCGTACATAAGCGATCTATCCCAAACTAGGCAAGAGACCGAAGAAACAATACATCATTACTGTGCCAGATTCCTCCTGGTTATGAACTGGATAAGGACTGCCGTGAGGAAGACGCAATTTCATTCTTCTGCAATAATTGCACGGACAAGGGAATCCTCAATGCCATAAGTCGCCATGATATTACACGCTTCGCTGACTTGGCGTCCATAGTACGAAAGTACTGTGCGATGGAAAGCGCCTGGAAAACCGAAATAAAATTTTGGGACAATCCGGCCCTGAATACAAACCCAGTCCGAAATAAAAGGGTGCATCATCGCCAGACACCCGGGTTCAATACCAAAAAGCAAAAGCCCTCCACAGGGCACGGAACCGTAATGGAAGGATGTCTTAATGGACCCTATAAAATTCACAGTGCAGAGGGCGCCACACCAACTCACAGCCTTAGAGCATGTTGGATCCTCCGGCAGGTGGCAAGAATTGGCGAAGATCCTCTAATTCCAGAAGCCACAGAAAGCCACCCCAGAGACACCAGTACGGTATTAACAGTCTTCGAGACTTTCGCATCAAATAATATGCGAAAAAGAACACTCCGCAGCCTTGCCGAAGTCTACCAAGTAGCAAAAATAAACCCATGGGGTGACACGTCTATTTCTTTTAACGCCAGTGATGAACCTAAATCCCGAACGGCCCGAGCACCAGCCGCGTTGGTCCTCAGTCCAATAGTGGACGGCTTTCGTCTTACCAAGGTACTCATGGATGGCGGCAGCGGATTGAACCTCATTTATGAGGAAACCATTCAAAAAATGGAAATAGACTGGAACCGCATTGAGCGAAGCAGCACAACCTTTAGAGGAATAATCCCCAGTCGGGAAGCGCGTTGTACAGGAAAAATTACACTAGATGTGGTGTTTGGCACGCGGATAATTACAGGTCCGAAGAGGTCACGTTCCAAGTGGCCCCGTTCAGTAGCAGATATCATGCTCTGCTAGGGCGGGAAGCGTTTACAATCTTCCAAGCAATACCCCATTATGGGTACATGAAGCTCAAGATGCCCGCGCCTAACGGAATCATCACTCTCGCTAGTGATCCGGACATAGCACTCCGCGCCGAAAACAGGACAACCGAACTGGCCCTCGAGGCGCTATCCGAAGCCCTAGCAGCTAAGGAACTGACTGCGCTGCGCTCCATGGTGAATAGGGACGATGTGATACTCGACAAAAGATCCAAGTCCACCTCCTTTAAACCGGCGGACGAAATAGTCAAATTCCAGGTCCATCCAATGGACCCCAATAAAACAGCTTCCACCGGGGCACAGTTAAACCCCGATGTAGACGCCGCACTGCGAGAGTTCCTACGAGAGAACTGGGACATTTTCGCCTGGCACCCTTCAGACATGCCAGGAATCCCACGCAGGCTGGCCGAACACAACTTAAATATCCTAAAAGGGTTCAAGCCAGTCAAACAGGCTCTTCGGTGTTTTTCCGAACCTAAGAGACATGCCATGGGAGAGGAACTAGCCAAGCTATTGGAGGCCGGATTCATCAAAGATATAAAACACCCGGACTGGCTAGCAAACCTGGTGATGGTACCAAAGAAGGACAAATCCTGGCGCCTGTGCGTTGATTTTAAAGACCTTAACAAGGCTTGCCCAAAGGATCCCTTCCCTCTCCTCCGCATCGATCAAATTATCGATGCTACCGCAGGACACGATTCGTTGTGTTTCCTCGACGCATACTCCGGCTACCATCAAATAAATATGGCGGTGTCAGACCAAGCCGCAACGACATTCATCACACCATACGACCCATTCTGCTTCAACACAATGCTCTTCGGGCTCAAAAACGCCGGCGCAACATATCAGCGCATGATTCAGACATGTCTGGCAAACCAGATCGGCAAAACAGTGGAGGCATACGTAGATGATGTGGACGTTAAAATAAGACATGTCGAATCTCTAGTAGACGACTTGAGGCTAACATTCGATAACCTCCGAACATACGACATCAAGCTCAACCCAGAAAAATGTGTTTTCGGCGTTCCAGCCGGAAAGCTCTTGGGCTTCATTGTATCTGGTAGAGGAATTGAAGCAAATCCAGCCAAGATCCGAGCTCTGTCACAATTGGATATCCCGAAGGACCTCAAACAAATACAAAAATTAACCGGATGCGTGGCGGCTCTAAGCCGCTTTATCTCCCGCTTGGGAGAAAAGGCCCTACCCCTTTACCGCCTCCTTCGGTACACCGAACACTTCGAGTGGACGGATGCAGCCATGGCCGGACTCCACGAAATAAAAGCCATCTTGGCAACAAACCCAGTCTTGGCCGCGCCAAACATTGGCGAACCAATGCTATTATACATTGCAGCAACCCATCAGGTCGTAAGCGCAGTGCTTGTCATCGAACGAGAAACGAATGGACACAAATTCCCCCTTTAAAAGCCGGTCTACTATGTGTCCGTTGTCCTTACTCCGTGCAAGTCACGGTACCCACATTATCAAAAGATTGCGTACGCAGTATTTATGGCATCTCGGAAGCTGTGGCACTACTTTCAAGAGTGTTCAATAACAGTAGCCTCGGAAGTGCCACTTAACGATATTATAAACTACGACGCGACGGGCCAGATTGCAAAATGGGACATTGAGCTACTCCCGTTCGACATAACTTACAAGCCACGGCGAGCTATCAAGTCGCAAGTTTTGGCCGACTTCGTCGCAGAATGGACGGAGGCCGAACTCCCTAAAGAGTATGGCACATATTCCAATTGGGTCATGCACTTCGACGGCTCCAAAATGTTGGCCGGTCTAGGGGCTGGCGTCGTTTTGACGTCCCCCACAGGAGACACATTTTCAATACGTACTCCAGATAATGTACACAGACTCCAACAATGCAGCCGAATATGAGGCCCTTTTACATGGTCTCCGGATGGCAGTATCCATGGGCATTCAATGCCTAGAGGTGCGCGGGGACGCGAACCTCATAGTATCCCAAATAAATGGGGACTTTGATGCCAAGGATCCAAAAATGGCAGCTTATCGCAATGCCGTCCTAAAAATATCAGCTCGGTTCGAAGGGCTCGAATTTCACCATATAGTCCAGGGAAATAATCAGGCGGCAGATGTCCTGGCATGCATCGGCGCAAAACGCGATGTAGTCCCCCCAACATCTTCTTGGAAAAAGGCTGTTCAAGCCATCCGTAGTATGGGAAGGGGAACCCGGCAATAACAGCCCGGACCCAACCGCACTGCCCGACACCGAACAGTCTGACATAATTGGAGGCTCTGCCAATGAAATAACACCTTCAGCCCACGTAATAATGGCTGTCATCGCACCGTGGACAGAACCATTCCTTGCCTACCTTACTAGGCAGGAACTCCCCGAGGACCCAAATGAGGCACACTGCATAGTGCAGCGATCTAAAGGCTATAGAGTCCACAAGGGAGAGCTTTATAAGAAAACCACTACCGGAGTCCTTCAAAGGTGCATCTCCGAAGAGGAAGGGCGGAACCTCCTAGCTGAAATTCATGCTAGACTCGGCGGTCATCACGCTGCAGCTCGGTCCCTTGTAAGCAAGGCCTTCCGTACAGGCTTTTATTGGCCGACGGCCCGGGCAGACGCCCAGGACTTAGTCCAACGATGCATCGGTTGCCAGCTTTTTGCAAACCAAAGCCATATGCCACCCACCGCCCTCCAAACTATCCCCATCACTTGGCCCTTCGCGGTCTGGGGGCTTGACATGGTTGGACCCCTTAAAGGCGGAACCCATAAGAAAAAATACTTACTGGTCATGGTGGATAAGTTCACCAAATGGATAGAAGCCAAGCCTATTAAGATGGCCGAATCCGGACCGGCGATAGACTTTATATCCGGGGTTGTACACTGTTACAGCGTCCCCCACAGCATCATCACTGATAACGGCACGGACTTCATGGCCGATGAGGTAAAACTCTGGTGCAAAAACATGGGCATCAAGCTCGATTATGCTTCCGTCTATCACCCACAAACTAACGGCCAGGTCGAACGTGCAAATGGTCTTATCATGAGCGGCATCAAACCCAAATTAGTGCGGTCCCTTAAGGAATCTAATACGCACTGGGTAGAGGAGCTCGACTCCGTACTCTGGGGGCTGCAGACCACGCCGAATCGCACCACTGGATACACACCATTCTTCATGGTGTACGGCGCAGAGGCAGTTTTGCCCTGCGACATAATTCATGACTCACCTCGAGTGTGCATGTACGAAGAAAGAGAAGCCGAGCTCAATCGGCAGGATAGTGTGGATGCCTTGGAGGAAGAGCGTGATGTGGCAAAAGCCCGTTCCGCATTCTATCAACAGCAGGCTCGAAGATACCAAAGCAGAGAAGTACGGGCCAAAAATAACAACGTTGGCGAATTAGTTCTACGCCTGCCGGACAAGAAAAAGGACAAACTTAAGCCCAAGTGGGAAGGTCCCTTCATAATGGACCAAGTCCTGACTGGTGGAGCGTACTGTCTGCGAGATGCATCGGATAACCGACTTGAGCCGAACCCATGGAACGCAGCCCATCACCGAAGATTCTATGCCTAGCGCCGGACTCTGTGTTCGTCTCCTTCCTCTGTCCATTTTTTATATACCTTTTGTCTTACATTTCTCTCCTTCTCCCCTCTCTCTCTCTCTTATAGGCTTTAAAGGCTCATAAAGTGATGCGCTATCCGCGCTCATTAAACCTGGGGGCTTCTTTAAACAGAAGCTTATTTATACGGGCTTCATGCCCAACACATGTGTCACACTTCCGTATTTACCTTTTATTCAGCATTATATGCATCGATATGACTTAAGTTTTGGCCAAGCTGGGTTGCCTGGCTCCTGTGCTTACCCCTATGTTCCCGATTGTTCGGCTAGGTGGTAAAGGGAGCACCTCTGCGATTGTTACTGCTGGGTCAGCCGGATGTGTACCTCAGACTGGGTGAAGCCGAAAGCTAGCGTTCTTAAGGGAATATTCGGTCGTTGAACTAAATATGATCTTTTTTTCACTTATTTATCTATACGCCCCCAGATGTTTTTCTTGCGTCTCTTTTCGCAGAATGGACATGCACTTTAGGGCATGCCTCCCAGGGAAAGGAACCCCTAACGGAACTATTCTCCCTGGAAGATGTTTCTTACTAACCATTTAATATAACATAACTAGTTGGGCACTTGTCTGTTCAAGCACTAATGACCCCTATGCCTGGTCTCCATGCATACCCCGGTTCTTATATAACCGCGAGGCTATTCGGACACACTCCAGACCATCAGGTCCCGAGGTTGAAGCGAAAAGGTCGGCCATGACAAACGATCTACAATCCGGCTAGAAGGCATTACACATGTCAATTAAAATTACATAGTCAATCTGACTAATTGTATTCCTCTTCAATACCATCTAACAGGCTGTCTAGCTTACAGTCCTGTTGGGAATACTTTGCAGCCAATTCTACTTGGCCGTATACTAAGCTCACAGGGATGTCCTTCCCATCGGGCCCCACGGGTCCGACCTCGGCCATGCGGTTTCGGTCAGCCTTCGTGTACCATGGCCTAGGCCTCCCTGGCGCCTTGACGACAGGCCGACATATTCCACAATCAGAAGCGCCGCTGCGCTCCCTTCAGCTTCTCTACAAGCTCTCCAAGGCCTTCGGGCATGGAGACGGATGGCCACAAGGCCTGGGCGACACCTTGCATCACCTGCCGAACTCGCTCGTGTAGTTGTGAGAGCTCGGGAAGAAGGTCACCCATAGAACCGGGCATTTCCTCTGCAGGACGACCTGTTAGCATACCTACAGACATTACTCTGTTAGTCGACTTCCTCGCCGAACTCTTTTTTCAAAGTTCGTTTAAGCACTTACTAAAAATGCCGCGTCGAAGCCGCTGATTCTCCTTAATGGAGTCCAACAGCTGGGCACGAACGTCCTTCAGTTCAACGCCCAGCTTGGTGTTGGCATCTTGGAGATTGTTCTTCTCCCGCCTCACCTTTGTCAGCACACTCTCACCAGCCTTCAGCTGGCTTAGGAGTTGTTGCTTTTCCGGATTTAATCCGGCGCCATCTGCAATTCCATTTGTCAGATTTGCACCCTCGCCGCACTTTGCAAAATACTTATCTTTCGAAAAGTATATTACCGGAGGGGGTTTCCTTGGGCTCCCCTGCCGCGGCTAGTGCGGCCTCAAGTTGGGCTTTGCACTCTTCCAGCTCCTGGGACAGTAGGGTATTCTTTTCTATAAGAACCTGCATAACAAATGATCCTTAAATCAGTTATTCTATCTGTTTCAAGTCTCGGGGGCTACTGGTATATATATAATTACCAAAATTTTCTTACCCGTATTTCTTTTACATACTGCTCCGTGGCTCTGGCTAGACCATTTTGAGCGGCACGGAGGTACGCATCTCCCGAATTGAAGGCATCCAGTGCCTCTTGGGAGAAACAAGCATCACGAAGAACTGTCCGGCGACGCCTGTGGTTCATGGAACTCTCCACCTCGGAATTGGTGGCAGACAGCCTGTCCGCATCCTCTGTCGGAGGAGCGTCCGTTTTGCGCCTTGTGTTCGCCTCCGCTTCCGGACCAGGCTTTGGAGCCTGGCCGGTGGAGGCGCGATTGGCAACCCCTCCGGATATAGTCCGGCGAGGTCACTTTGTCCTGAAGAGAGCACGAGCGTTAATATGCCTTGAAGGAATAGCACCTGGGAATAAGATGGCGCGCTATACCTTTGCGCCGGCATCTCAGTCCGGACCGCACTTCTTTTCAGCCCGCGGGGCCTTGCCGCCCCTCGTTAGCTAGTTGCCGCAGGCTCGGCCTCCCGTCTCAAGGACCTCCCCTGTAAAACACGGTTGTCATATGGCAATCAAAAACACGCGAGGATAGATCCCTTTTCAAAGTGCTGGGACTTCGGTCTCAGTTACCTGTGAGGATGGGAGTAGCCCTGGGTAATCGGCCGTAATGGCCACCAAGGCGTTGTCCCTGCTCAATTGATGAAACACCCCATCAATCAGCTCCACAGATAAGTCCGGATCCTCTTGAGAGGCCGGGTCGAGGGACCGTCCCGGATCCTCGGGTTGTGGAGGAGGGCTGTTTATTTCTTTAACAGCCTGGCACAGTTCCTGCGTTGAAGTCGTTAGACTGAATATTTAACGATGGGAATATAAAACGGATGGGCAAGTAAAAGTGTCCACTTACCCAACTTGGGGGATTGTACATAGAAAATCCACCCTGTGGGTTGACACGGAGAAATTCCTCCTCTTCTCCCTTGTACGAAGCGGACAAGATCTTTTTTAGAGCGGCAGCCGAATCCGGCCCCTTACGGCCATGGCGGGTGGCGTCGTCCTCCTAGTTGAAGTCCCACATGGTGTGGCCTCTATACTAGAGAGACTGCACCCCTCGCATGATGCATACGGCCATGACCCCGATCATGGTCAGTCCGGAATGAGCTAACAATCGTATCCGGCCCATCAGGTAAAGAACGTCCTTGTCGCTTTCCCTCTGAGGGCTCCATGGACGCTAGCTTAGGCACTTCTTTAGGGGAGCACTATCGAACTCAGGGAGGCCGATCCGGACAGGATCCGGCAGCGGGACGTCCTCTATATAAAACCATTCCGAAGGCCAGTCCTCGAACGCCTTCTTTGGGGTTCCGGATAGATATCCGGTCCCGGCGATGTGCCACACTTCGGCTCCACCCACTTGATATATTGACCCCTTCTGAGAATGGGGCACAAGGCAGAATAGCCTTTTCCACAGCGCGAAATGAGCCTCGCAGCCCAAAAACAGCTCGCAAAGGGCTACGAAGCCCGCGATATGCAATATGGAGGCAGGCGTGAGGTTGTGCAGCTGGAGGCCATAGAACTCCAGGATCCCCTAGAGAAACAGATGAATTGGAAATCCGAGCCTTCTTACTAAGTAAGGGACAAGGCATACCTGCTCTCCTTTGGAGGGATTGGGGGCGCTCTCCGCTTGCTCTCCGCCATTATAGGTGGCAAGTCCGGCTCGAACCAGGACCATATAGGCCGGGGGGAGAAATCCCTTGGTCTGGAGCATCACTAGCTCGCTATGCGGGATGGAGCATCTCTCCCAATCTCCAGGCTGAGGGCTGGAAGGGCGAGAGGAGGAGCTACGGCAGCCGGCCATGATAGAATGGACCTCTGTCGGATACGCTCTGATGAATACTCGCGGAGGGGAGAAGGTGTGGTTTGGATCTAAATCCTCGTCCCCTTAAATAGGTGGCTCATTCACACGGCTAGGGGTGTAAATATAAAAACACCTTGACTTTTCGTATTCGTTTGACACGTGGAAGACGACCATTATTGGGCGTAGAATTGCTAAGGACTGCTACATTTACAAGAAACCGGACATTATTCGACAGGTACACGTAAATTGGAGGAGAACCCGCCTTGCAATGCCGAAGACAATGTGCGCGCCGGACTCGTCGTCATTGAAGCCTGGTTTGGGGGCTACTGAGGGAGTCCTGGATTAGGGGGTGTCTGGATAGCCGGACTATACCTTCGGCCGGACTCCTGGACTATGAAGATACAAGATTGAAGACTTCGTCCCGTGTCCAGAAGGGACTTTCCTTGGCGTGGAAGGCAAGCTTGGCGATACGGATATGTATATCTCCTACCATTGTAACCGACTCTATGTAACCCTAGCCCTCTCCGGTGTCTATATAAACCGGAGGGTTTTAGTCCGTAGGACGAACAACAATCATACCATAGGCTAGCTTCTAGGGTTTAGCCTCCTTGATCTCGTGGTAGATCTACTCTTGTATTACCCATATCATCAATATTAATCAAGAAGGACGTAGGGTTTTACCTCCATCAAGAGGGCCCGAACCTGGGTAAAACATTGTGTCCCCTGCCTCCTGTTACCATCCGCCTAGACGCACAGTTCTGGACCCCCTACCCGAGATCCGCCGGTTTTGACACCGATAGCCATCTATAATATTAATAACAGGTGACGTCACGACGGATTACCGCAATCTCAGGAGATGACGTTATGGCGGGTACAATATCTCGCAAAAAGATGAAGAAGGATTTTTTCTAAGTATTGAAGATTGACATGAACAAGTTCAAATCAACCTGGGGCCTAATGTTGGGGAGATAACTATTGGGTTAGCCCGCCCAGGAGGGGCTGGGTTAAGCCATGGCAGTTTATCAAGATGAAGCTCATAAAGATGTTCAAGATGTTGGTTCACTATGAAGACTCGTTGAAAGACCTAAAGCCCAGAGGCGGCTAGAAGCCCATGTGTGTAAACCGCAATGCATGTATGATTTGTATTGTAAGGCATGTATATTTGGTCACTGAGCCGGACACATTGTTATGAGCCGGCCAGGACTCTGTAAGCCGCAGGGCGTCAACCTGTGTATATAAAGGGATGACCCAACGACGGTTTAGGGCAAGAGACAACAGATCGAATGCTAGGTCAAGTGTATTCGCTCCCTGGCAATCGAAACATAAGCAATACCACCTCAAAATGGATTAGGCCTTTACCTTCATTGCAAGGGGCCGAACCAGTATAAACTTCTGTGTCCTTTGTCCCTTTTAACCCCTTTAAGCAGACCTAGTGTGATGGCTCCACGACTAAGTCCTCACACAAGGACATTTGTCGTGACAAATCCACGATACTACTGATTTTCTTGTTCTTGCTTCCCCACAAGATGACTTTTGTCCCGTTATATTTGGTAGACCTTTGTTGAATACTGTTAATGCTAAGATAGATTGTGAGAAAAATATTGTTACTGTCTGTTTAGCGGATATGTCTCATGATTTTAATTTCTCTAAATTTCGTAGACAACCCCATGATAAAGAATTGCCTAGTAAAGATGAAATTATTGGTCTTGCTTCCATTTCCTTGCCTCCTACTGATCCTTTAGAACAATATTTTCTAGACCATAAAAATGATATGTTTATGAATGAAAGAAGGGAAATAGATAAAATATTCTTCAATTAGCTGCCTATTTTGCAACACAATTTGCCTGTTGAAATCCTTGGGGAACCTACTCCACCCAAGGGTGATCCCGTGTTTGAGCTTAAACAATTACCTGATACTTTGAAATATGCTTATCTCGATGAAAAGAAGATATATCATGTTATTATTAGTGCTAACCTTTCGGAGCATGAAGAAAAGAAATTATTGAGAACTCACAAGAAGCGCCTTGCCGCTATTGGATAAACTCTTGATGATCTTAAGGGCAATAGTCCCACTCTATGTCAGCACAAAATTAATTCGGAGCCTGATGCTAAACCAGTTGTTGATCACCGATCATGGTTAAATTTAAGATGAAAGAAGTGGTAAGAAATGAAATACTAAACCTTTTGGAGGCAGGTATAATTTATCGTATTGCTGATAGTAGATGGGTAAGTACCGTTCATTGTGTCCCTAAGAAGGGAGGTATTACTGATGTTCCTAATGATAAGAATGAGTTGATTCCACAAAAAAATGTTACAGGTTATAGAATGGTAATTGATTTCCACAAATTGAACAAAGCTACTAGAAAAGATCATTACCCTCTACCTTTTAATGATCAAATGCAAGAAAGACTATCCAAACATACACATTTTTGCTTTCTAGATGGTTATTCTGGTTTCTTTGAAATACCTGTGTCAAAAGAGGATCATGAAAAGACCACTTTTACTTGCCCTTTTGGTACCTTTGCTTATAGACGCTTTTGGTTTATGCAATGTACCTGCTACCTTTCAAAGATGTATGACTGCTATATTCTCTGACTTTTGTGAAAAGATTGTTGAGGTTTTCATGGATGATTTCTCCGTTTACGTAATCTCTTTTGATGATTTCTTAAGCAACCTTGATTGAGTTTTGTAGAGATGTGAAGAAACAAATCTTGTATTGAATTGGGAGAAGTGCCACTTTATGGTTAATGAAGGTATTGTCTTGGGGCATAAAATTTCTAAAAGAGGTATTGAATTTTATAAAGATAAGTAGATGCTATTGAAAAGATGTCATGCCCTAAAGATATCAAAGGTATAAGAAGTTTCCTTGCTCATGCTGGTTTCTATAGGAGGTTTATTAAATACTTCTCTAAAATTTCTAGGCCTCTCACTAATCTCTTACAAAAACATGTTCCTTTTGTTTTTGATGATGATTGTGTAGAAGCATTTGAAGCACTTAAGAAAGCCTTGACTCTAAACCTATTGTTCAGACACCTAATTGGAATTTACCCTTTGAAATTATGTGTGATGCTAGTGATTATGTTTTTGGTGGTGTTCTAGGGCAAAGAGTTGATAAAAAATTGAATGTTATTCATTATGCTAGTAAAACTCTAGACAGTTCCTAGAGAAATTATGCTACTACTAAAAAAGAATTTTTAGCAGTTGTATTTTCTTGTGATAAGTTCAGATCTAATATTGTTGATTCCAAAGTAACTATTCACACTGATCATGCTGCTATTAAATATCTTATGGAAAAGAAAGATGCTAAACCTGGACTTATTAGATGGATTCTCTTGTTACAAGAATTTGATTTGCATATTATTGATAGAAAGGGAGCTGAGAACCCCATTGCAGACAACTTGTCTAGGTTAGAGAATGTTCTTGATGACCCACTGCCTATTGGTGATAGTTTCCTGATGAACAATTAGCTGTCATTAATGCTTATTGTAATACTCTGTGGTATGCTGATTATGCTAATTACATCGTTGCTAAATTTATACCACCTAGTTTCACATTCGAGCAAAAGAAAAAAGTTTTTCTATGATTTAAGACATTACTTTTGGGATGACCCACACCTTTATAAAGGAGTAGATGGTGTTATTAGACGTTGTGTACCTAAGCATGAATAGGAACAGATCCTACACAAGTGCCACTCTGAGTCTTACAGAGGACACCATGCTGGAGATAGAACTGCACACAAGGTATTGCAATCTGGTTTTTATAGGCCTACTCTCTTTAAGGATGCTCGTAAGTTTGTCTTGTCTTGTGATGAATGCCAAAGAATTGGCAATATTAGTAGACATCAGGAAATGCCTATGAATTATTCACTTGTTATTGAACCATTTGATGTTTGGGGCTTTGATTATATGGGACCTTTTCCTTCCTCTAATGGGTATACACATATTTTAGTTGATGTTGGTTATGTCACTAAGTGGGTAGAAGCTATTCCAACTAGTAGTGCTGATCATAACACTTCTATTATGATGCTTAAAGAAGTTATTTTCTAGAGGTTTGGAGTCCCTAGATATTTAATGACTGATGGTGGTTCACATTTTATTCATGGTGCTTTCCGTAAAATGCTTGCTAAGTATGATGTTAACCATAGAATTGCATCTCCATATCATCCTCAGTCTAGTGGTCAAGTAGAATTGAGCAATAGAGAGATTAAATTGATTTTACAAAAGACTGTTAATAGATCTAGAAAGAGTTGGTAAACCATTCTTACGTCAAACTTCGAAAAGAATTTGAGAATACCTCCGAGAAAATAGAAGAGTCGAGTAAGATCCTGGAAAAGACCTGTGGGTTAGGGCCCACTCAAGAGAAACACCGTTGAAATGATTAAAAAGAGAGGTTGCACCGGTTGAATTAAATGGCTTGACTGAGATAACAATCTCGAAAGATCTTGAAAGGATTGAGAATGGAAATGAATCTTCTGAGATATCCTGAGCACTCCGGAACAATTGAATAATGAGAAGTGAATGAATATGAGGGGCACCGGTATGAGAAGGCATTTAAATGAGGAAAGGGGCAAGATCAACAAAGCTTGACTTGAAACCACCGGAGAAGATAAAAGAAACAAGAATGATGAACTAGAAGCTCCGTTAGTATCTTCATGAGAATCACCGGATAAGAACATTGAAGGAAAAGAATGGAGAGGCTTCACATCAATAAGATGGATACTCGATTAAGAAATCTGAGTCCTTGAAGAAAACAAGGGAGGGAGGGCGGGAAAACAAAGGTAACTTAGAGATGGATGAAACAAACACCGTTCAGAAGAAAATTGATACTTGATCTTGCGGGTGTTGAAATGATCGGGTCCGCTTGAGGAGAGAAAACACCGGTTAAAAGGATTGACATGACAATCTCCATGATCTAGAAGGATTAGTATTCACATCGGAGTATGAGAATACTGTTTCGGAAAGGTATGGAATCAACACTTGACATTGAAGCAACTCGAATACCACAGCTCAAAAACAAAACAAAGGATTGGCTTGCAGAATAAGCCGGAACAAACATATGATAGAGATTTCATCCGAAGTTTTCGTGGTGGGGCCTACACGGGCTCGATCATACAACACCATCATGTACAAGGCAGTGCACATGGCATACGAAGCGTCCCCGAGTCGGCATAGCCAAGGACTCTTTAAGACACAACGAGACCACTGTAAAACCAACCGTGAATAGGCGGACCACTAGACGTCGAACCCCAATTTCATATCATACATCTGTCGGAAAGATATCCTAAGAGCTACTTGAATTCCCACTTATAAACTCCCGAAATTTTCCGGTTATGCAATCAGGTGTTGGGGATACAGGGGAAGCATAATGTCTCACCCAAAACTAACAAATCCTACATCCAGCTATATCCATCCTTCAACACATAACCAAGAAACCTTCGGAAATCGTCTACCTCAACCTTCGAAAAGCATCCGTTATACGAGTTATGGCAATACTCCCGAACTCCTGCCCCAGTACTAGGTGGTGTCGAGGTTATCTCACCAATGAACTGCATAAAAGAGATTTTCGATGTCGGCGTACTAAACTCAGGTATTCCAGAACTGTAACGATAAAATTATGACGACAACACCTCAGAGCTCAACTCCCCGGGACACTTCCACAAAACCCCTGACAGGAGGCACCAAGACAATGTTCTCGTCATAAAACCATCGGAACGATTCCAAGATACCCGCGTGATCCTAATTTTTTTTGTGAAATTTGAGAAGAGAAGAGTCAAAACTCTACGTCAGGATGCCTTACCAGAGCGATGAGGAGACTGGGAAGTAAAAAGAATTCCTAAACTCTTCGATATATAATTCCTAAATGACTCAAAACATTTTTCTAGACTCAACAACGGCTGCTAAAAACGATCAAGCAGTGGGGCTCCTAAGGTCGGGGAAGGCTCTGATACCAACTTGTAACGCCCTCGATGCGGCTATATCTCCCACGTGTCGAAGCACGACTTAGAGGCATAACCGCATTGAAAGCAATGTCGCAAGTGAGGTAATCTTCACACAACCCATGTAATACATAAGGGAAAGAGATACATAGCTGGCTTACAATCGCCACTTCACACAATTACATGAATAAAGCATTACATCATCCAAATACACTCAAGGTCCGACTACGGAACCAAAATAAAAGAAGAACCCCAAATGCGACAAAGGTCCCCGATCGACCCCAACTGGGCTCCACTACTGATCAACTAGAACGAAACAACACAACGGACAAAGTCTTCATCGAGCTCCTCCTGAGCTTGGTTGCATCACCTCCACGGACTCATCGGCACCTGCAAGCTGGTTTTGGAAGTATCTGTGAGCCACGGGGACTCAGCAATCTTGCACCCTCGCGATCAAGACTATTTAAGCTTATGGGTAAGGTAAAGGTATGAGGTGGAGCTGCAGCAAGCGACTAGCATATATCGTGGCTAACATACGCAAATGAGAGCAAGAAGAGAAGGCAAAGCACGGTCGATACAAGTATGATCAAGAAGTGATCCTAAAACAACCTACGTCAAGCATAACTCCAACACCGTGTTCACTTCCCGGACTCCGCCGGAAAGAGACCATCACGGTAACACACGCTGTTGATTCATTTTAATTAATTTCAAGTTTAGGTTTTCTACAACCGGACGTTAACAAATTCCCATCTGTCCATAACCGCGGGCACAGCTTTCGAAAGTTCAAATCCCTGCAGGGGTGTCGCAACTTTGCCCATCACAAGCTCTCATGGTCAACGAAGGAATAACCTCCTCCCGAGACATTCCGATCAGACTCGGTATCCCGGTACAACAAGACATTTCGACAGGGTAAAACTAAACCAGCAACACCGCCCAAATGTGCCGACAAATCCCAATAGGAGCTGCACATATCTCTTTCTCAGGGCACACCGGATTGTCTAAACTTCCGGTAGGCCAGCCCAAAGTTGCCCCTGGTGGCCACCGGCGGCTGACAGTTTGGACCAACACTCAGAGGAGCACTGGCCCGGGGGGGGTAAAATAATGATGACCCTTGAGTCCGCGAAACCCAAGGGAAAAAAGGCTAGGTGGCGAATGGTAAAACCAATGTTGGGCATTGCTGGAAGAGCTTTACTTAAGGTGAACTGTCAAGGGGTTCCCATTATAGCCCAACCGCGTAAGGAACGCAAAATCCGGGAACATAACACCAATAGGACGGAAACTAGGGCGGCAAGAGTGGAACAAAACACCAGGCATAAGGCCGAGCCTTCCACCCTTTACCAAGTATATAGATGCATTAATTAAATAAGATATATTGTGATATCCCAACAAGTAAACATGTTCCAACAAGGAACAACATCTCCATGTTCCAACAAGGAACAAACTTCAATCTTCACCTACAACTAACAACGCTATAAGAGGGGATGAGCAAAGCGGTAACATAGCCAATCAACGGTTTGCTAGGACAATGTGGGTTAGAGGCTTGGTTCAACAATATGGGAGGCATGATAAGAAAGTGGTAGGTATGGCAACATAGGCATAGCAAAAGAGCGAGCAACTAAGAAAGCAAAGATAGAGGTGATTTCGAGGGTATGATCATCTTGCCTGAAATCCCGCAAGGAAGAGGAACGAGTCCATGAAGAAGATAAACAGACATAGACGAACGGTTCCTCACAAGCACGACGTTACCGGAACCAACCCGAAGAAGCAAACACCGGAAAGAAGCACACAACATAGTAAACAACCACCACATAGACATGGCATGATGCGCAAACAAGTATGATGCATGTCCGGTTTAAAGAGGGCATGGCATGGCAAAGTGCAACAACCAAAACTACAAATTAAGTGGAGCTCAATATGCAATGGGTTGCATATTGACGGAACACCACATCCATTATTTAGTTCTCTCTCGGTTATGTACCCAACAAGATTAAATGTTGTTATCATGGCAAGAGGTGAAGCATAATGAAACTCTCTATCTAGGAAAGTTTAAATGAGGCCGGAACAACAAAACAACAAGTCCGGAAACTCCTCATGTGCATATTTTAGGTTTGGTACTGTTCTGCCCTATACACAATTTTAGAGTTGTTAAACATGCAAGAAGATGCCACCATGTTAAACTAGGCATTTTTCTACCCCATTTACATATAAAGTTTATTTAAAATGGAGCTACGGTTATTTAGTTATGAATTAAATCATTTTAACATGGCATGGGGCAAATTTAAACAAACATCATTTTAAACATTTTAAACATAGATGAAAGTTGCATATTATTAAACTAGATGAAATTCTAAGCATTTTTCGTATTAAGTTTGTTTTAATATGATGCACTGTTTATGAGTAATAAAATGCATGAAGTTAGAGGGTTTTTTTTGTAAAACTATAATTCCCCGGTTAAATAGCAAAATCGCAAAACTAGGAAAAAACTGCACTAGGCCGAAACTAGATGGCCCAACAACAGGAAAAAAAGGTGGGGCGCTGGGGGAGTTCTCACCATGGGCCAAGCCCAGTCGGTGAGGAGGCCGCAACAGAAGTTGGGCTGGGCCTGAGGCTGAGCGAGGCCCACCAGGGTGAGGGGGCGGCCTGGACGTCGTCCTCGTCTCGCGCCCGCACGAGCTGAGGACCATGGCGGTGGCGCAGCAAAGCTCCGGCGAGGGAGGGTCCGGTGGCGCTCGCGAGGACTGGAACGGGTTGCTGGACGGCGGATCTGGCCTCGGGGCGCCAGATCCGGTCGGTGGCGAGGCGAGACGGCAGGGAGGCACGGATCTCCACTGACGACGACGACCTGCGGGAGAGAGAGGATGAAGCAGGGAGGAGAAGGACAGGTCAGGGAGGAGGGAGAGGGCGATGGGGCTCCTGCCTGGAGTTTCCGGCGATGGGCGGTGCTCGTCGCCGACGAGCGCGAACGACGGGGCAGCGGGGTGCTGTTGGCGGCGGAGGAGCTCGGATCGGGATCTCCCTCTCCCGATCTGGAGCTCGGGGAGCAAGAGCGGCGCGGTGCGGGCCTTAGAGCCCAGATCGGGGCCCGGGCGGACCTGGAGCGGGCCTGGTGGTGCGGGGCGATGTGGGGCACGGGGAGGCGACGTGGCTGCGTAGGATTGGTGGAGGGCGGCGCTCAGATGGCGGCTGACCACACAGGGCGTGCCAAGTGGCGATGCAGAGGTGGCCGGCGCCAGAAATTGAGGAGAGGAGGTGGGAGGCGGCTGGCTGATGATTGGGGGCACGGATTTCGAGGAGGAGGAAGAAGAAGGCCCAAAAATGGCAAGGGGGGCTGCTATATATAGCAGGAGGAGCTAGGGTTGGGGGTTTTAGTCCGTTCCGGAGCCGTTCGATCTCGATCGGACGACCCGGAGCAGAGGGGGGTTAGATAGGGGGGCTAGTGGGCTGTGAAGAGAGGTTGGGCTGAGATGAGAGGAGAGGAGTGCAGCCCGGCAACTGTTTCCGGAGACCGAAAACGTCCGACATTAGACCGGCTACTATTGCCGCTATATTTAACGGTTGGACTATCAAACGAACTCCGAATGTGATGAAACTTGGCGGGCGTTCTACTGACAACAAAACAACTTCGCACGCCAACTTTCATCCCATTCCGAGAACTTTCTCCCGCCACTTATAAAATAAATATCTCGGACATGCCGCGGGCGTGTGCAAGTGTGTCTGGGCTTAGAACGGGTAACGGAAAGAAACGGGAGGCCGGGACGGATGCAAGTTTTGAAAAACATGATGATGCGATGCACATGATGACATGATGAAAAGCAACACGCAAGCAAATGACCTGGCAACAGCAGCGAATAACTGGAAGACACCTGGCGCATCGGTCTCGGGGCGTCACAGAATCTTTCCGATGTTATGATAAATTGCAATTGCTTCAATGATTGAGATCATAGTTTGTTAGTTTTCAATGAAGGTTCTGATTCATACTTTACCTTGTGAATGAATTGTTACTTTAGCATAACAAATTATATGACATTATATGTTGATGTTCTAAAGATGATCATGATGCCCTCATGTCCATATTTTATTTTATCGACACCTCTATCTGTAAATATGTGGACATATTTTTCTATTTAGGCTTTCGCTTGAGGACAAGCGAGGTATAAGCTTGGGGAAGTTGATATGTCCATTTTTCATCATGCTTTTATATTAATATTTATTGCATTATGGGCTGTCAGTACACATTATATCACAATACTTATGCCTTTTCTCTGGGATAGAAAAGGAGCAAATATTAGAGACCTATTCTGCACCACTCCAAAAGTCCTGAAACTTCATGAAAAATATTTGTGGAATATATAAAAAATATTGGGTGAAGAAAGTACCAGAGTGGGGCCACCTGCCATCCACAAGGGTGGAGGGCATGCCCCCTACCTTGTGGGCCACCTGGCAGGCCCCCGACACCCATCTTCTGCAATATGGTGTGTTTCGACCTAGAAAAAATCTGAAGGAAGCTTTCGGGATGAAGCGCCGCCGTCTCGAGGTGGAACTTGGGTAGAACAAATCTAGGGCTCCGGTGGAGCTGTTCTGCCAGGGAAACTTCCCTCCAGAAGGGGGAAATCGAAGCCATCATCATCACCAATGATCCACTCATCAAGAGGGGGTCAATCTCCATCAACATCTTCACTAGCACCATCTCCTCTAAAACCCTAGTTCATCTCTTGTATCTGATCTTTGTCTCAAAACCTCAGATTGGTACTTGTGGGTTGCTAGTAGTGTTGATTACTCCTTGTAGTTGATGGTAGTTGGTTTATTCGGTGGAAGATCATATATTCAGATCCTAAATCATAATTAATACTCCTCTGATTGTGAACATGAATATCCTTTGTGAGTAGTGACGTTTGTTCCTGAGGACATGGAAGAAGTCTTGTTATAAGTAATGATGTAAATTTGGTATTCGTTCGATATTTTGATGAGATGTATGTTGTCTCTCCTCTAGTGGTGTTATGTGAACGTCAACTACATGACACTTCAACATTATTTGGGCATAGGGGAAGGCATTGGGAAGTAAATGATGGGTTGCTAGAGTGATAGAAGCTTAAACCCTAGTTTATGCGTTGCTACGTAAGGGGCTGATTTGGATCCATATGTTTCATGCTATGGTTAGATTTCTCTTAATTCTTCTTTCATAGTTGTTGATTCTTTCGAGAGGGGTTAATCATAGGTGGGAGTCTTGCCTGAGGAAGGGCAGGACCCAAGCACATGTCCACCCACATATCAAATTATCAAAGTGACGAATGTGAATCATATGAGCATGATGAAAACTAACTTGACAACAGTTCCCATGTGTCATCGGGAGCACTTTGCTTTATATAAGAGTTCGTCCAGGCTTGTCCTTTGCTACAAAAAGGATTGGGAGACCTTGCTGCACCTTAGTTACTTTTGTCACTTGTTACCCATTATGAATTATCTTAACACACAACTATCTGGTACCTATAATTCCAGTGCTTGCAGAGAGTACCTTGCTGAAAACCGCTTGTCATTTCCTTCTAATCCTCATTGGGTTTGACACTCTTACTTATCGAAAGGACTAGATAGACCCCCTATACTTGTGGGTCATCATTTCCCTAACCAGACTGTTGGTGATAACCACCCTGACTGCTTTCACCTTGATAACTAGAATTAGATCCGCCGCCACCAAAGCCGGGCTCCTGTGCACCGGATCCTGACCCGTCGGGCAACCCATTATTATTACAATGATTCTGATTAAAAACGGAATTCATGTACTCTCGCATGATGAAACAATCCTTCCAGGCATGACTTGCCAGTTTTTCAAGCAGACTGTGCTTTGGTAAAGGTTCATTGAACATTGCCTCAAGATTAAAGTTTTTGCCTCCAAAGGACGACTTACCATTACCGTTGCGGCGCTGGCTCTTGTACCAAGTGTTGGTCTTGGCAATGAGATTTGACCCGCCATCAGGGTGTCTGCGCTTACCACAATTACCTTGGTTGTCCCCATTAGTCATCGTCATATTTTGCTGCTGACCTTTACCATTGTTATTCTTCTTACTGTCGGTGTCAAAACTGGCGAATCTCGCGTAGCGGGTCCCAAACTGTGCGTCTAAGGTTGATGGTAACATGAGACGGGGGACATGATGTTTTACCCAGGTTCGGGCCCTCTTGATGGAGGTAATACCCTACGTCCTGCTTGATTGACCTTGATGAGTATGAGGATTACAAGAGTTGATCTACCATGAGATCGTTGTGGCTAAATCCTAGAAGTCTAGCATGTATGATTGTGATTGCCTCTACGGACTAAACCCTCCTGTTTATATAGACACCGGAGGGGACTAGGGTTACACAAAGTCGGTTATAGAGAAAGGAAATAATACATCTGGACGCCATGCTTGCCATCCATACAAAGGAGAGTCCCATCCGGACACGAGAGGAAGTCTTCTATCTTGTATCTTCATGGCCCAACAGTCCAGCCCACGTTACACAGGCCGGACACCCGAGGACCCCTTAATCAAGGACTCCCTCAGTAGCCCCTGAACCAGGCTTCAATGACGAGGTCTTCGGTGTGCAGATTGTCTTCGGCATTGCAAGGTGGGTTCCTCCTCCGAATATTTCAAAGTAGTCCTCGAACACAGAGAACGTGTCCGGCTCTGCAAAACAGGCTCCGTAAAGAGTATAATATTTAACAAGTCCCATCTACTGACATATTTGTAGTGAGACGCCACGTCTCCACCCGGTCATTATTTCAAACCGTTTTTAGCCTCTCGTTCCATGTTTCGAGATGCGATTTTCATTGGCACGTCTTGTCAAAGCAGAGATCATGTCCCCTTATTGCAGGATTCTCATCAATACGGGCGTGAGTAATCCAACCGCGTCGCCTACACAGCCCTTGGGGAATAGGCGAGTTTCAAGGCGAGTGGGGAGGTACTTGATATTCGCTGCCTTTATAAAGAGATCAGATTCACCTCTTTCACCCACGTCTTCCTTCTCTCTGCCCATCCATTCTCGAGCTCCAGCACCCAAGCTCCCATCTTTTCCGCCTCAAAAAAGCACTCCAGCCATGTCCGGATCCGAAGCGCAGGGCAAGTGGATGGCCTCCTCCGTCATGAAGAAGGACATTAGGAAGCTCCAGGAGGTGGGTACTTGGCCCCAGAAATCGCCCACCGGCTCCTAGCCAAGGGGCAGATCGTCCCCACCCCGAAGTCCCATGAGAGAGTGGTGTTCGTCCCCCACTTCGTCCGGGGGCTGGGATTTCCACTGTAACGGCCAGGATACAACTTTCCATATTCATAAATCCCACTCTTGCCTTTTCCGGAGAGGTGTTGTGAGATTCCCTTCGTGGTTGGGTTTCGTCTTTGTTTTGCTTTTGTTCATGTCATGCATTTCATATCATGTCATCATGTGCATCGCATTTGCATTCGTGTTCGTCTCATCATCCGAGCATTTTCCCCGTTGTCTGTTTCGCAATCCGACACTCCTACGCGCACCGGCGCACCCCTCTTGTCCCTTTTCGTGAGTGGGTGTTAAACATTCTCGGAGTGGACCGAGATTTTCCAAGTGGCCTTGGTACAACACCAGTAGACCGCCTATCAAATTTCATGCCATTTGGAGTCCGTTTGATGCTCCAACGGTTAACTAGGGAACCGTAAAGGCCTCTTGTGTGTTGCAGCCCAATACCCCTCCAAAATGGCCCAATAACCCATCCAAACCACTCCCATGTCCTCCTTCGTCGGATCACGATCGTGTGGGCGAAAACTACACTCCATTTGGACACTCCAAAATCCCCCTACCTATAAATATGTGCACCCCATCCAAATTCGAGGTCTAACCCTAGTCTTCTTCCTTATCGCGCCGCCGAACATGTCCACCCCATGCCCGGACATGTCCGCCACCGCCCCACGCCCAATCGCCGCGCGCCACGTGTCCCTGCGCCGCCCTCCGCCGCCGCGGCCCGCGAGGCCCACGGTCGGCCGGCCCGCGCCCGAGCCGCGCCCCCGCGCCCCGCCGGAGCCGTGCGCCGCCGCCTTCGTCTGAGCGTCTGCTCGCCGGCCACCGCCGCCTCGTCGCCGCCCGCCTCCAATGACCGGACCTCACCGGAGATGAGTGCTCCACCGCCCTGTCTGTTGTCTCCTTCCTCTCGCTGCTCGTTCTTCTCTCCCTCACCTTCCTCTTCCTCTCCTGCAAGAGCTCCTGCCATGGCCGTCCCGCCATCACCACGACCGGATCCCGCCTCCCTGAGCACCGCCGTCGACCATCGCGGCCGGATCTGGGGTCCCCATGCCCGGATCCACACATTCCCGGCCTTCCCGACGCCCACCGGAATCCCACGCCCCCTTGCCATCGGCATTGACTTCCACCATGGCTTCTCTGTACGAAGAATGGAGCTTCCCCGACCTGGAACCCGTTTTCGCGCTGGGTAATTTCGTCCAAGTCCTTTTCCCCCAAAAAATTCATGCTTTGTTCGCTGCCTCGTATCACCTTGACCGTAGCTCCGTTTCATGCGCACGATATATCAAAATGTTCATTGGGAGATGCTCTTCATTTCATTCCATTGTGACATGCTTTTTGGAGTCAATCTTGATGCCCAAATCTTTGATGCAGGAGTGCTATAAAATGTTTCCTGCTGCTACTTATCAGATTATGATGATTTATCATTTTTGTCACATTTGTTGTGTGCATCATATGGGCATTAGCTCTACATGTGTTTTGGTCTATGCCATACCATCTTTACAGGTGTGCTTGCCATGTATTTTTGTGATCTATGTGGTGACTAGCACAAGCATGCAAAGTAGCCTTCGTGATATTGCTGATTTCAGGGACTTAGGATTTTGCTAAGTCCTTGTTCTGCTGTTATTTTTATGCCATGTAAACATGATGCTATAGTGAGATCCATGCTTGTTTTTAGTATCTTTAGTAAGATTGTTTTGAACATATGGTTGTGTTATATCCATCCATGCCCGTGCTTGCAATTATGGAGTTACCTAGAATGTCTTAATCTTGCTCTACTTTTGCTATAAAATGTTCCTGGCAGATTGTTTACATGTTAATCAATTTTGCCATGGTTGTTGTTAGTGATCCATGCATGCTATGAACTTGCTCTTGCCATGGTTAGCTTCATGAACATGTCATCTTGATGTAGATATGCTTGTTTTGTGATGCAATGCTTTGTCGTGAGTGATTTGAGATCGCAAAGATGCCTTCCTAATTTTGTTTATGCCATGCTCTGTTTTCTGCTAAGTCTGAAACTGTTAATAAAACTTGCTATGTTTACATGGGTGCCATCATATCTTCTGTGCCTTTTTGGCTCATGATTAGTAAGGGATTTTTTCTCTATGTATTTAGTAGATTCATGCCATGCCTTTGTTTGCTATGATATGTTCCTGTAGCATGTTGTTTGCTTGCTCTAAACATTGCTTCCTGATGTTATTTCTGGCATGTTAGTATTTTCACTAAGTCTGTGATGCTGATATCTTTTGCTCTTTTGCCATGCTTGTTTGAACCTACTCTTGTGTGATTTAGCCGTAGCTCAGTATTCATGTTTTGTCAAGCATCTTGATTACATCACTACCATATGCTTTGTTGTTATGTTGGAGTGCAGTAGCTTAGTTTCTTGTTGCATTCTAGGTGGCATCATGCTGTTAATCGCAGAATTGTGCCATTCTTGTTTTGCTTGCCATTTGCAAACCGTGCATCCGATTCCGGCGATCTTTATATCAATTTCGACCAAAATCATCTCATCTTTCCAGCGGCACACTTGGTTTTCCAAGTTGATGCCTTGTTCATTCTTTCTCTTTTGGAGCACGCATATGCATTGCATATCATGTCTTGCATATCATGCCATGTTTTGCATCATTTTGCTTGTGCATTGCAGCATGATTAATTGTTGGTCCTTTGCTTGTGTTCTTGCTTTGGGTAGAGCCAAGAGACAAGTACGTGATCAAGGAACCTGTTGAGTACGCTAACGAGGATCAAGCTTGCGTCAACTCTAAGAACTTTACAGGCAAGATGACCATACCGTCGAAATCACTTCTATCTTTGCTTGCTAGTTGCTCGCTCTATTGCTATCGTGATACCTACCACTTGCTATATCATGCCTCCATTTTGCCATGTCAAGCCTCTAACCCACCTTTCCTAGCAAACCGTTGTTTGGCTATGTTACCGCTTTGCTCAGCCCCTCTTATAGCGTTGCTAGTTGTAGGTGAAGATGAAGTTTGTTCCACGTTGGAACATGGATATTGTTGGGATATCATTATTATATCTTATTTAGTTTAATGCATCTATATACTTGGTAAATGGTGGAAGGCTCGGCCTTATGCCTGGTGTTTTGTTCCACACTTTCCGCCCTAGTTTCCGTCATACCGGTGTTATGTTCCTTGATTTTGCGTTCCTTACGCGGTTGGGTGTTACGGGAACCCCTTGACAGTTCGCTTTGAATAAAACTCCTCGAGTAAGGCCCAACCTTGGTTTTAACATTTGCCACCTAAGCCTTTTTCCCTTGGGTTCTGTAGACTCAAGGGTCATCTTTATTTTAAACCCCCGGGCCAGTGCTTCTCTAAGTGTTGGTCCAACCTGAGTGATGTCCGGCGCCCCCCCCGACAACCAGGCTCTATGCCAACCCGACGTCTGGCTCATCCGGTGTGCCCTAAGAACGAGATATGTGCAGCTCCTATCGGGATTTGTCGGCACATTCGGGCGGCTTTGCTGGTCTTGTTTTACCATTGTCGAACTGTCTTGTAACCGGGATTCCGACACTGATCGGGTCTTCTCGGGAGAAGGAATATCCTTCGTTGACCGTGAGAGCTTGTGATGGGCTAAGTTGGGACACCCCTGTAGGGTTTGAACTTTCGAAAGTCGTGCCTACGGTTATGGGCAAATGGGAATTTGTTAATATCCGGTTGTAGAAAACTTGACACTTAACTTAATTAAAATGAATCAACCGCGTGTGTAGCCGTGATGGTCTCTTCTCGGCGGGGTCCGGGAAGTGAACACAGTTCTTGTGTTATGCTTGAACGTAAGTAGCTTCAGGATCACTTCTTGATCACTATTAGCTTCTCGACCATGCTTTGCTTCTCTTCTCGCTCTCTTTTGCATAAGTTAGCGCTAGTGCTTGCTGCAGCTCCACCTCACTGCCCCTTTCCTACCTTTAAGCTTAAATAGTCTTGACCGCGAGGGTGTGAGATTGTTGAGTCCCCGTGACTCACAGATACTTCCAAATAGATGCACGTGTTGATGATGCCAGTGCAGGGGATGCTACCGAACTCAAGTGGGAGTTCGACGAGGAGTCGGGCCGTTACTATGTTTCTTTTCCAGATGATCAGTAGAGGAGCCCAGTTGGGGCGATCGGGGATCTAGCATTTGGGGTTGTCTTTCTTTATTTTGGTTCCATAGTCGGACCTTGATTGTATTCTGGATGATGTATGACTATTTATGTATTGTGTGAAGTGGCGATTGTAAGCCGACTCTTTATCCCTTTCTTATTCAGTACATGTGATGTGTAAAGATTACCCCTCTTGTGACATGCCTACCATGCGGCTATGACTCTAAGTCATGCCCCAACACGTGGGAGATATAGCCGCATTGTGCGTGTTACATCCACTCCACCCATTCGTCCGCGGTCTCATGTTCTACTGCGGGCTAGATTTGCATGATCTGGCCCCCAATTCCTTCCTCAACATCTCGACATTCATTGTTGTGTGCGAGGCCTTCCTCCGCATCTCACCCCACTTCAGACTATGACTAAAGACCTTCAACGTGAAGCCGAAGGTGGTGGGCGGTCAGCATGCAGAGTGCGGAGGCGCTATGGTGAGCAAGTTATCCAATGTCCCATGGCCCAAAGGTACCTTCATGGAGACCGTCAAGGGGTGGCAAAAGCAGTGGTTCTACGTTAAAGAGCCCCGCGACACCACTTGGGCCATGGCCCCCGAATTCAAGTCCGGGGTCCCAATGCGTCTCACCTCCTGGCAGGAGAATGGCCTGGACTGGGCATCATCGGACGAGCTGGTTGCGCTGCAGATGCGCATCAAGAGCATGGTGGACAAGAACATCAAGCTTGTCAATGTGATCCAGGTGATGCTCTTTCGCCGGATAATTTCTTGCCACAGCCGGACATGCAATCTATGGGAGTTCTATCCGGCCAAGCACCAGACCTTGCAACAGTACTTCGGCGTCACGCACGAAGGCATCTGAAAGGTGCTTTTCAAGGCCAATGAGACGTGGCCGAAGACGACCGAGGACCGTGGGTACAACCTGGCCCATCCCGCCAGTCCGGTAAGTTTTTCATATTGCAAGGTGTATCCTTCACCTTTGTATTCAAGGAAGATGTCTAAGCTTCCATATTTGTCTTTCCAGGGCTAGACAGAGAAGGCGGAGTGGATCCAGTGTCCGGCTCCGTTGCCCGAAGACCCATCTATCCCGCTTATAACGAAGATGCTGGTTCCGACACAGTAACACCTTGGATGTAACTTGCCATATTTGTAAGTCTGACTCTTGCCATTTTGGGCTTTAAGTTATGAGATTCCCTTCATGGTTGGGTTTTTGTCTTTGTTTTGCATTTTGTTCATGTCATGCATTTCATATCATGTCATCATGTGCATCGCATTTGCATTCGTGTCCGTCTCATGCATCCAAGCATTTAACCCCATTGTCCGTTTCGCAATCCGACACTCCCACATGCACCGGTGCAGCCCTCTTGTCTCTTTTCGTGAGCAGGTGTTAAACGTTCTCGGAATGGACTGAGATTTGCCAAATGGCCTTGGTACACCACTGGTAGACCGCCTGCCAAATTTCGTTCAATTTGGAGGGCGTTTGATGCTCCAATGGTTAACCGGGTAACTTCAAAGGCCTCTTGTGTGTTGCAGCCCAACACCCCTCCAAAACAGCCCAATAACCCATATAAACCACTTTCATGTCCTCTGTCGTCGGATCACGATCGTGTGGGCGAAAACTACACCTTATTTGGACACTCCAAACTCTCCCTACCTATAAATATGTGCATCTCCCCCGAAATGCCAGTCTAACCCTAGCTTCTTCCTCCTCCCGCCGCCGGACGTGTCCGCCGCCGCCCTCCAACCAATCCGCCGCCGCCACGTGGCTCCCATGCCTCCTCTCTCTCCTCCCCGCCGCCAGGCCCGCCGGGGCCCGAGGCCGGCCGTCCCCGGGCTGCCTCAACCGTGCGTCGCCGCCTACCTCATCGCTGTCCTCTCCTCCTCCATTCGTCGCTCCGCCGCGCGCTTCGCCGATGTTGCCCCGCCGCCCTTCGCCGACCCCGCCGCCTTGCTCCGCTCCTCCGCCGCCCGCCGCCACGCGCGACCCGCCACGCCACCCCGTCACCACTCCTCGCCGCCGGCCGCCGCCCTCGTCGTCCCTCATCGCCGGAGCAGCTCCTCCGGTCAAACTCCAGCGAGATCTGTAGCAGGGTGGACCAGATCCACCAGGTGCGCCAACCAAATGTCTCCCCGTGCCCGGATCCCTCCGTCCCGGAACATCTTCGTCCAGTTTTCGCGGGGAAAAAATTGCCCTATTCATCATGTCGTATCTCCGCTCTCATTGCTCCAAATGATGCATATGATATATCAAATTGTTTGCCTCGATGAGCTCTTCACATTAGAAGCATTTCCATGCATCATACTGTACAATGTGATGCCATTTTCATTGATGCAAGAGTGCTATAAAATGTTAACTTCTGTTATTATCATATCATGGTGATTTGTCATTTTTCTCACACTTGATGTGTGCATTATTTGGGCATGAGGTCTACATGTGTTTTGAACTACAATATGCCATCCTTACAGGGGTGCTTTTCTTGCATTTTTTTGATCTAGGTGGTGACTAGCACATGCATGCAAAGTAGCCTCCGCAATGTTGCTATTTTCAGGGACTTAGGTTATTTTGATGTCATGTAAACTTGATGCTATAGTGAGATCCC
Organism: Triticum dicoccoides; assembly: GCF_002162155.2. Classification (NCBI taxonomy): domain Eukaryota; kingdom Viridiplantae; phylum Streptophyta; class Magnoliopsida; order Poales; family Poaceae; genus Triticum; species Triticum dicoccoides. The sequence continues at coordinate 265,510,633 of NC_041390.1, read as the reverse complement.
TGCTTATTTTGGGATACTTCAGTAAGGATGTTTTGGACATGTGGTTATTCTATTTCCATCCATGCCCCTGTTTGTAATTATGGAGTTGTTTAGCATGTCTTGTTCTTGCTATACTTTTGCTATAAAATGTTCCTCGCAGAATCTTAACATGTTAATCAATTTTTCCATGGTTGTTGCTAGTGATCCATGCATCCTTTGAGCTTGATATTGCCATGGTTAGCTTCATGAACATGTCATCTTGCTATTTGTATGCTTGTTTTGTCATGGAGTGCTTTGTGGTGAGTGTTGTGAGCTCACAAAGTTGCCTTCATAAATCTGTTTATGCCATGCTCTGTTTTTCTGCTAAGTCTGAAACTGCTAACAAAACTTGCTATGTTTACATGGATGCCATCATATCTTTTGTGCCTTTTTGGCTCATGATCAGCAAGGGACTTTTGTTCTATGCTTTTATTTGAATCATGCCATGCCTTTGTTTGCTATGATATGTTCTGGTAGCACGTTTTTGGCTTGCTCTAAACTTTGCTTCCTGATGTTGTTTTTCACATGTTAGTATTTTCACAAAGTCTGTGATGATGATATCTTTTGCACTTTTGCCATGCTTGTTTGAACCTGTTCTAGTGTGCTTTAGCCATAGCTCAGTGTTCATGTTTTGCCAAGCATATTTTGTACATCCCTGCCATATGCTTTGTTTCTATGTTGGAGTGCAGTAGCTTAGTTTCTTGTTGCATTCTAAGTGGCATCGTGCTGTTAATCGCAGAATTGTGCCATTCTTGTTTTGCTTGCCATTTGCAAACCGTGCATCCGTTTCCGGTGATCTTTATATCTATTTCAACCGAAATCATCTCATCTTTCCAGAGGTACACTTGGTTTGCCAAGTTGATTCCTTGATCCTTCTTTCTCTTCCGGAGCATGCATATGCATTGCATATCATGTGTTCATATCATGCCATGTTTTGCATCATGTTGCTTATGCATTGCATGTGATTGATTGTTGTTCCATTGCTTGTGTTGTTGCTTTGGGTAGAGACGGGAGACGAGTATGTGACCGAGGAACCTTTTGAGTACTCTAACGAAGATCAAGCTTTCGATAACTCTGAGAACATTGCAGGCAAGATGACATACCCGCAAAATCACTTCTATCTTTGCTTGCTAGTTGTTCGCTCTATTGCTATGTCGCGCTACCTACCACTTGCTTATCATGCCTCCCATATTGCCATGTCAAGCCTCTAACCCACCTTTCCTAGCAAACCATTGTTTGGCTATGTTACCGCTTTTGCTCAGCCCCTCTTATAGCGTTGCTAGTTGTAGGTGAAGTTGAAGTTTGTTCCATGTTGGAACATGGATATTTGTTGGGATATCATTATTATATCGTATTTACTTTAATGCATCTATATACTTGGTAAAGGGTGGAAGGCTCGGCCTTATGCCTGGTGTTTTGTTCCACTCTTGTCGCCCTAGTTTCTGTCATACCGATGTTATGTTCCTTGATTTTGCGTTCCTTACGCGGTTGGGTGTTATGGGAACCCCTTGACAGTTCGCCTTGAATAGAACTCGTCCAGCAAGGCCCAACCTTGGTTTTAACTTTTGCCACTTAAGCCTTTTCCCTTGGGTTTTCGCGAGCCCGAGGGTCATCTTTATTTTAAACCCTCGGGCTAGTGCTCCTCTGAGTGTTGGTCCAAACTAGAGCACCGTGCGGGACCGTCCCTTGGCAACTTGGGTTATGTTGGTACCTGTACGCTTAGCTTATCCGGTGTGCCCTGAGAACGAGATATGTGCAGCTCCTATCGAGATTTGTCGGCACAGTCGGGTGGTCTTGCTGGTCTTGTTTTACCATTGACGAAATGTCTTGTAACCGGGATTCCGAGACTGATTGGGTCTTTCTGGGAGAAGGAATATCCTTCATTGACCGTGAGAGCTTGTTGTCGGTGTCAAAACCGGAGGATCTCGGGTAGGGGGTCCCGGACTGTGTGTCTAGGCGGATGGTAACAGGAGGCGGGGGACGCGATGTTTACCCAGGTTCGGGCCCTCTTGATGGAGGTAATACCCTACGTCCTGCTTGATTGTTCTTGATAATATGAGTAGTACAAGAGTTGATCTACCACGAGATCGAAGAGGCTAAACCCTAGAAGCTAGCCTATGGTATGATTGTATATCCTCTCTACGGACTAAACCCTTCGGTTTATATAGACACCGAAGGGGGCTAGGGTTACACAGAGTCGGTTACAAGGAAGGAGATCTACATATCCGAATTGCCAAGCTTGCCTTCCACGCCAAGGAGAGTCCCATCCGGACACGGGATGAAGTCTTCAATCTTGTATCTTCATAGTCCAACAGTCCGGCCAAAGGATATAGTCCGGCCGTCCGGATACCCCCTAATCCAGGACTCCCTCAGTAGCCCCTAAACCAGGCTTCCATGAAGACGAGTCCGACGCGTGGATTGTCTTCGGCATTGCAAGGCGGGTTCTTCTTCAAACTCCGAGTACCTGTTAAATAGTGTCCGGCTTCTCGCAAATGTTGCGCTTCTTGGCTTCTGCGTCCAATAATGGCCATCTTGCACGTGTCAAGCGAATGTGAGGAGCCTGGGTGTTTTTACATTTACCACCCCATCTATGTGAATGGACTATCTATTAAAGAGATGAGGATCCTCAGATCCAAACCACACCATCCTCCCTCAGCGAGCATTCATCGGAGCGTGCCCGAAAAAATCCATCCCAACATGGCCTGCCAGCGCAACTCCTCCTCTCGCTCCCGCAGCCCCAAGCTCGGAGACTGGGAGAAGTGTTCCGTCCTGCACAGCCAATTAGTGAAGCTACAGACCCAGGGATTCCTCCCTCCAGCGTATATGGTCCCGGTTCGAGCCGGGCTCGCCACCTATAATGGTGGGGAGCAAGTGGAGAGCTTTCGCAACCCCTCTAAGGGAGAGCGGGTATGCCTTGTCCCTTATTTATTAAGGGGACTCGGATTTCCAATCCATCCATTTCTCCGAGGGCTCCTGGAGTTCTACGGCCTCCAGTTGCACAACCTCACCCCTGCCTCCATACTGCACATCGCTGCTTAAGTAGCCCTTTGCGAGCTATTTCTGGGTTGCAAAGCTCATTTCGCGCTGTGGAAGAAGTTGTTATGCCTTGTGCCCCATACACAGAGGGGATCAATATATCAAGTGGGTGGAGCCGAAGTATGGCGCGTCGTCGGGACAGGATACCTATCCGGTACCCCGAAGAAGACGTCCGAGGACTGGCCTTCGGAGTGGTTTTATATGGAGGATGTTCCTCTCCCTGCTCCTATCTGGATTGGTCTTCCTGAGTTCGACAACGCCCCTTTGAAGAAACGCCTAAGCTGGCGCCCACGGAGCCCACAGGAGGAAGATGATAGAGACGTATTTTATCTGATGGGTCGGATAAAGTTGCTGGCCAAATCAGGACTGACCATAACTGAGGTTATGGCAATATGCATTATGCGGGGGGTGCAACCACTTCAATATCGAGGCCACCCCATGTGGCACTTCAATGGGGAAGATGATGCCACTCGCTGCGGGCGCAAGGGACCGGAGTCAGTTGCTGCTCTAGCAAAAATTCTGTCCGATCTGTATAAGGGGCAAGAAGAGGAGTTCCTCCGCATCAAGCCACGGGATGGATTCTCCATGAACAACCCTCGAAGCTGGGTGAGCTTCCACTCTTTTTACTTCCATCCTACCCTTGTTTTCGTGATAAATATTTACCTTGCCATTTCATTGCAGGAACTGCGTAAGGCGGTAGGGGAGATCAATAGCCCACCTCCACAACCGGAGGATCCTGAGCGGCTCCTCGACCCCGTCCTGAAAGAGGATCCAGACATATTCGTGGAGCTGATTGATAGGATTTTCTATCAGCTAAGCTGTGATGACACCATGGTGGCCGTTATAGCCGACTACCCTCGGCTACTCCCAGCCTCGCAGGTAAATGAGACCGGAGTCCCAACCTTTGAAAAGGATTTCCTTTTATGCACTTCACCTACCGTATACAAACGGTGTTTTATAGGGAAGGCCCTCGGGACGCCATGCCGAGCCCACGATGACTCGCCAACAAGGGGTTTCAAAGCCGGACAGGCTAAAAAGGAAGGCGGTCCGGACGGAGATGCCGACGCAGAGGTATGATGCAACACCTCACTCCATGGTTGTCGTCTTTAAAAACATAATAACACTTGTGTTTCCTAGAAGGAAGAACGCTCGCCGGACAATATCCGGAGAGGTCACCAATCACGCCTCTACCAGTCGGGCTACAGGGCCGGACACAGAGGCGAAAGCTAACACGAGGTACACGCCGGATGCTCCTTCTACAGAGGATGCAGATAAGATATCCGCTATGAATTCCGAAGTGGAGAGCGCCACGAATCACAGGTGTCGCCGAGCCGTACTCCATGACGCTTGTTTCTGCCGAGAGGCGTTTGATGCATTCAACTCGAGAGATGCGTACATCCGTGCTGCTCAAAATGGTCTAGCCAGAGCCACGGACCAGTATGTAAAGGATGTACGGGTAAGAAAATTTGATGAGTATATATATAAGTAGCCCCTGAGACTTGAAACAATAGTTGGCGCAACTGATTTAAGGATCATTTATTGTGCAGGTTCTTATAGAGAAGAATACTCGACTGTCACAGGAGCTGGAGGAATGCAAGACCCAATTTCGGGCCGCCGTTGCTGCATTGAAGGAACTTGAAGAGTCCTCAGCTGGTGACATTTGTTTCAAAGAATGATAGGTACCATATAGTGTGCGGCATGGCTGCAGATCTAACAATAGATATTGTAGATGACTCCAGAGAGAATCCGAAGGACCAGCATGTCGTACGATAGCTAAAGATTGGCGAACGCATGCTGACTAAGGTCATGCGAGAGAAAAACAATCTCCAAGATGCCAATACCAAGCTGAGCGTGGAACTAAAAGATGTTCGAGCCCAGCTTGCGGACTTCGTGAAGGAGAATAAGCGGCTTCGACGCGACATTTTCAGTATGTGCTTGAACGAACCCTTAAAAGAGTGTGGCAAAGAATCTGGCTAACAGAGTTATGTCTGCAGGTATGTTGACGGGTCTTCCCTCGGAGGAGATGCCCGGGTCTGCGGGTGATCTTCTACCCGAGCTCTCACAACTGCACGAACAAGTTCGACAGGTGAGGCAAGGTATTGCCCAGGCCTTGTGGCCATCCGTCTCCCTGCCAGCAGGCATTGGAGAGCTCGCGAAGAAGTTCAAGGGAGCACGACGGCGCTTCCGATTGTGGAAGATATCGGCCTGCCATCAAGGTGCCAGGGAAGCCTGGGCCATGGTGAAGACGCGGTATACAAAGGCTGACCCAAACCACATGGCCAAGGTCGGACCTGTGGGGCCCTATGGGAAAGAGATCCCCGTTAGCTTAGTGTATGGGCAAGTAGAATTAGCTGCAAAGTATTTCCAACAGGATTGTAGGCTAGACAGTCTGTTGGATGGTATAGAAGAGGAATTTAGTCAGTCTACATGACTATGTAATTAAAGTGACATGTATAATGCTTTCTAGCTGGATTGTAAATCATTTGTCATGGCGGACCTTTTCGCTTCAACCTCGGGACCCGATAGTCCGGAGTGTATCCGAATACCCGCTCAGTTATATAAGAATCGGGGTATGCGTGGAAACCAGGCGTATGGGTCATTAGTGCTCGAACAGACAAGTACCCAACTAGTTATGTTATATTACATGGGTAGTAAGAAACATCTTCCAGGGAGAATAGTTCCGTTAAGGGTTCCTTTCCCTTGGTACGCATGCCCTAAAGTGCATGTCCGGACTGCGAGAGGAGACAGAGGCAAAAACATCTAGGGGCACATATGGAAAATAAATAAAAATCATCTTTTGTTCACCGACCGATTATTCCCTTAAGAACGCTAGCTTTCGGCTTCACCCAATCTGAGGTACACATTCGGCTGACCCGGTAGTAACAATCGCAGAGGTGCTCCCCTTATGCCCTAGCCAAATTAACGGAAATGCAGGGCATAAATACAAGAGCCAGGCAACCCAGCTTGGCCAAAACTTAAGTCATATCGATGCATATAATGGCGAAGAAAAGGTACCGTCTGCGGGATGCATCGAATAATCGACATGAGCCGAACCCATGGAACACAGCCAGGCTCCGAAGATTCTATGCCTAGTGCCGGGCTGAGGGAGTCCTGGATTAGGGGGTATCCGGACAGCCAGATTATATCCTTTGGCCGGACTATTGGACTATGAAGATACAAGATTGAAGACTTTGTCCCGTGTCCGGATGGGACTCTCCTTGGACTGGAAGGCAAGCTTGGCAATACGGATATGTAGATCTCCTTCCTTGTAACCGACTCTGTGTAACCCTAGCCCCCTCCGGTGTCTATATAAACCAAAGGGTTTAGTCCGTAGGACCAAGAACAACAATCATACCATAGGCTAGCTTCTAGGGTTTAGCCTCTTCGATCTCATGGTAGATCAACTCTTGTAATACTCATATCATCAAGATCAATCAAGAAGGAGTAGGGTTTTTACCTCCATCGAGAGGGCCCGAACCTGGGTAAAAACAACATGTCCCCCGTCTCCTGTTACCATCCGCCTAGACGCACAGTTCGGGACCCCCTACCCGAGATCCGCCGGTTTTGACACCGACATTGGTGCTTTCATTGAGAGTTCCTCTGTGTCGTCATCGTCAGGCTTGATGGCTCCTTTGATCATCGATAGCAATGCAGCCCAGGGTGAGACTTTTCTCCCCGGATAGATCTTCATATTCGGCAGCTTCGCACTGCAGGCCAACTCGCTTGGCCATCTAGAGCAGATCGAGAGTTACGCCCTGGCTACCAGGTCAGGTTTGGAAGCTTAAACTACACAGCCGACATCCGCGGAGACTTGATCTTCGACGGATTCGAGCCCCTGCCGAGTGCGCCGCACGGTCACGATGAGCATGATTTAGCTCTACCATCGGACAGTGTTTAGGAGACCGCACCAGCAACCGCTCTGACCCTCAATTCGGAGCCAATTGCGCCATCCATGGACGGGTGGATAGACCCCGCCACAGAGGCCGCATTCTCAGCGGCGATCGAGCCGACTATCGACATTACCCTTCACGAGAGCCGTGACGCCAAACTGTCGGATTCTTCCCCGGCCACGGACTCTGAACCGCATGCGCCCGTGCCAATCGAATCCGACTGGGCGCCGATCATGGGGTTCACCTCCGTGGATATCTTTCAGCACTCGCCCTTCGGCGACATACTGAACTCATTAAGGTCTCTCTCCTTGTCAGGAGAGTCCTGGCCGAACTATGTCCGGCAGGATTGGGATGCGGAGACGAAGAAATTCGCCGCCCACCCACCACCCACTTAGTAGCCACTGTCGACAATTTGACCGACATGCTCGACTTCGACTCCGAAGACATCGACGGTATGGACGACGATGCAGGAGACGAACAAGAACCACTGCCCACAGGGCACTGGACAGCCACCTCATCATATGATATATATATATGGTGGACACACCCAAAGAAGGCAATGGCGACGGGACAGCGGAGGATGACCCCTCCAAGAAGCAACCCAAGCGCTGACGTCAGCGACGCCGCTCTAAGTCTTGCCAAGGCAAAAGCGGTGATATCGGCACAGGAGATAATAGCACTCCGGACAGTGCCGAAGATGACGACAATCCCCTCCAACAAGATTTAGAGCAGGAGGATGGAGAAGCCAGCCCTCCCGAGAGAGCGGCAGGTGGAGAGGCGGAGGATGATAATTACATGCCTCCCTCCGAAGATGAGGCAAGCCTCGACGATGATGAATTTTTCGTGCCTGAGGATCCCGTCGAGCAAGAGCGCTTCAAGCGCCGACTTATATCCACGGCAAATAGCCTTAAGAAAAAGCAACAACAACTTCGAGCTGATCAAGATTTGCTAGCTGGCAGATGGACTGAAGTCCTTGCGGCCGAGGAATATGAACTCGAACGCCCCTCTAAGAGTTACCCAAAGTGTAGGTTGCTACACCGACTGGAGGAGGAAGCATTAAAACCTACATCTCCAGCGTATGACGCGGCTGATCGGCCACCTCGTGGCCGTGACAGAGAGGCATTTCAGCCAAAAGCTCAGCCCGCACCTCGATGCCACTCAAATAAAAATGTCAAGGCACGGGGAAACACGCTAGACCTGCGAGACATATTGGAGGACAAAGCAAAACACGCAAGATTGATCTACGGATCACGAGGGCGCGCCACTACGCGAGACGATAACCGTCACATCGGATATAGTAAAAGTAAATCCGGCCGGGCCGAACACAGTGGACAAGACTCATTTGAGTTGCGTCACGATATAGCCCAGTACAGAGGCGCCGCACACCCCCTATGCTTCACAGACGAAGTAATGGATCACCAAATCCCAGAGGGCTTCAAACCCGTAAATATCGAATCATACGACGGCATAATAGATCCTGCGGTATGGATCGAGGACTTCCTCCTGCACATCCACATGGCCCGCGGTGACGATCTACACACCATCAAATACCTCCCACTCAAACTCAAAGGACCAGCTCGACATTGGCTCAACAGCCTGCCAGCAGAATCCATTGGCTGTTGGGAAGATCTGGAAGCCGCATTCCTCGACACCTTCCAGGGCACTTATTTGCGACCACCAGATGCCGATGACTTGAGCCACATAATTCAGCATCCAGAGGAATCGGCCAGGCAATTCTGGACACGGTTCCTGACAAAGAAAAATCAAATCGTCGACTGTCCGGATGCAGAGGTCCTAGCAACTTTTAAGCACAACATCCGCGACGAGTGGCTCGCCCGACACCTTGGCTAGGAAAAGCCGAAATCTATGGCAGCCCTCACAACACTCATGACCCGCTTTTGCGCGGGAGAGGACAGCTGGCTTGCTCGCAGCAATAACATATCAAAGAACCATGGTACTTCAGATACCAAGGATAGCAATGGCAGGTCACGTCGCAACAAACACAAGTGCCACATCAACAGCGACAATACCGAGGATATGACAGTCAATGCTGGATTCAGAGGCTCTAAACCCGGTCAGCGAAAAAAGCCATTCAAAAGAAGCACTCTGGGTCCATCCAGTTTGGACCGTATACTCGATCGCTCGTGTCAAATACACGGCACCCCTGACAAGCCAGCCAACCACACCAACAGGGAATGCTGGGTGTTCAAGCAGGCCGGCAAGTTAAATGCCGAAAACAAAGATAAGGGGTTACATAGCGATAACGAGGAGGAGCCCCGGCCGCCGAACACCGGAGGACAGAAGAGGTCCCCCCCACAAGTGCGGACGGTGAACATGTGTAACGCCCTCGATGCGACTATATCTCCCACGTGTCGAAGCACGACTTAGAGGCATAACCGCATTGAAAGCAATGTCGCAAGTGAGGTAATCTTCACACAACCCATGTAATACATAAGGGAAAGAGATACATAGTTGGCTTACAATCGCCACTTCACACAATTACATGAATAAAGCATTACATCATACAGATACAATCAAGGTCCGACTATGGAACCAAAATAAAAGAAGAACCCCAAATGTGACAAAGGTCCCCGATCGACCCCAACTGGGCTCCACTACTGATCAACTAGAACGAAACAACACAAAGGGCAAGATCTTCATCGAGCTCCTCCTGAGCTTGGTTGCGTCATCTGCACGGACTCAACGGCACCTGCAAGCTGGTTTTTGAAGTATCTGTGAGCCACGGGGACTCAGCAATCTCGCACCCGCGAGATCAAGACTATTTAAGCTTATGGGTAAGGTAAAGGTATGAGGTGGAGCTGCAGCAAGCGACTAGCATATATGGTGGCTAACATACGCAAATGAGAGCGAGAAGAGAAGGCAAAGCACGGTCGATAAAGGTATGATCAAGAAGTGATCCTGGACTACCTACGTCAAGCATAACTCCAACACCGTGTTCACTTCCCGGATTCCGCCGGAAAGAGACCATCACGGTTACACACGCGGTTGATGTATTTTAATTAAGGTCAACTTCGGGTTTTCTACAACCGGACGTTAACAAATTCCCATCTGCCCATAACCGCGGGCACGACTTTCGAAAGTTCAATCCCTGCAGGGGTGTCCCAACTTAGCCCATCACAAGCTCTCACGGTCAACGAAGGAATAGACCTCCACCCGAGACATTCCGATCAGACTCGGTATCCCGGTACAACAAGACATTTCGACAGGGTAAAACTAAACCAGCAACACCGCCCGAATGTGCCGACAAATCTCGATAGGAGCTGCACATATCTCTTTCTCAGGGCACACTCAGATGAGCGCTCCATACAACTAAAACCAAACCTCGAGTTTCCCCGAGGGGGCGCTGCACAGGACTCTAGTTTGGACCAACACT
>NC_041390.1:265494201-265499971 GCF_002162155.2 Triticum dicoccoides | reverse complement strand
GTAAAATAATGATGACCCTCAGGAGCGCGACTCCCAAGGGAAAAGAAAAAGGCTAGGTGGCAAATGGTAAAACCAATGTTGGGCATTGCTGGAGAAGCTTTACTTAAGGCGGACTGTCAAGGGGTTCCCATTATAGCCCAACCGCGTAAGGGACGCAAAATCCGGGAACATAACACCGATATGACGGAAACTAGGGCGGCAAGAGTGGAACAAAACACCAGGCATAAGGCCGAGCCTTCCACCCTTTACCAAGTATATAGATGCATTAATTAAGTAAGATATATTGTGATATCCCAACAAGCAAATAAATGTTCCAACAAGGAACTGTATCTCCATGTTCCAACAAGGAACAAACTTCAATCTTCACCTGCAACTAACAACGCTATAAGAGGGGCTGAGCAAAGCAGTAACATAGCCAATCAACGGTTTGCTAGGACATGGTGGGTTAGAGGTTTGACATGGCAATTTGGGAGGCTGACAAGCAAATGGTAGGCATCGTAGCATTGGCATAGCAAAAGAGCGAGCAAACTAGCATAGCAAAGATAGTAGTGATTTCGAGGGTATGATCATCTTGCCTGAGATCCCGCATGGAAGAAGAACGAGTCCAAGAAGAAGACAAACGGTCGTAGACGAACAAATCCTCACAACTCCGGAACGAAACCGAAGCTAACGAGAGAAGCAACCCGGAAAGAAACAAACAACATAGTAAAGACACAAGCACATCAACATAGCATGATGCACAATCAAGTATGATGCATGTCCGGTTTAATGAGGCATGGCATGGCAAAGTGCAACAAACAATACTACAAGTTAAGTGGAGCTCAATATGCACGAGGTGCATGTTGACGGAACACCACATCAATTATTTAGTTATCTCTCGTTTAAGCTACCCAACAATATTAACTGTTGTTAAACATGGCAAGAGGTGAAGCATAATATAAACTATACCATCTAAACAATTTAAATGGGGCCGGATATAAAAACAACAATTCCGGTAAATCCCCATATGCATTTAGCAATTTAATGCAACAACAAGTTTAAACATTTTAAATGTTGTTATCATGATGCGGATAACATATACAAGTTTTATGCAATTTTATGAAAATGTTGACATGAGCATGTTATGAAGCATTTGGTCACCATGGCGGAACAAAAAGGGTGCCACGGCGGCGAAACAAAAATGGTGCCACGGCAACATATCCGAAAATGATGTCACGGCAACATATCGGTTCCGGTAGCTCACAGAGATACCAGTGCAAAAGGAGGCGTGAGCGTGTCATGCAAGATGGTGGGGTGATCCCGGCTTCCGGGTTCCCACGGGACGGTGGCACGGCAAAAGAGGGGCATCGCAAGGACGATTCGATCACGGTGCAAAACTCGAGCATCTCATTCAACACATGCATTCGGTCCATGGCGGTCGTTCTCGGCGGTTATACCTTTGAAGCGTGCGTTCTCGGGCAGAACGAGTTCGGTACGATGTAGAGGAAGTAGACGTTCTCGTAGCGGTCGTAGAGGAGGTAGTTGTTCACGTGTCGTCGTGGGAAGTAGTTGTTCACGTTTCGTAGAGGTACTCGCGATCTTGGCGACGGTAGTTGTACACTTGACGGTTTTCGGCGACGGTAGTGGTACACGGCCGTAGATGTCCGGGGTCGTCGGTAGAGCTACTTGGCGGACCATGTAGTCGAACTTGGCGCACCCGAAGGGGTACTTGACGAAATCCACCTCGGATGTAGTCGTACACGTTTTTCGTAGATGAACTTGGCATTCCTGGTTTGGTGGTTGTGGAGGCAGGGGTACTTGACGCATCCATGGAAGGGTCTTGGTGTTCCGGGTACACGGGTCTTCGTGCGACAAGACGAGCAGGGGATGGCCACAACAGGGAAGGTGCAGCTGTTGCTGCTGCCGTCTTTGACAGAGGCGAGATCCAGCGGAGGAGCTGGCGAGGCAGCGGCGCTGGGCAGCCAAGGAGACGGGGTCGCGCGCAGGGTGGCCCTCCGGGAGGCGCGGGGCGATGAGGAGGAGGCCGCAGGTGAGGGAGGAGGAGGTAGTGACAGGAGCCGGCGGGGACGCGGGGTCGCACGCTCGATGCGGGAGGAGCAAGGTGGCGCCATGGCCGAAGCAGCAACGGGCAACGGCGGGCATGGGAGGCGCCCTTGTGTGCGCCCGTGGCATCGAGCACGGGAGGAGAGGCGGACGGGGTCCCAATGTAGGGGCGCAGCAGGGGCCGATGTAGGTCGTGAGGTCCCTGGGTGGGCGGCGGAGCCGCGGGGCTCGGCGCGGGTCCTCGGGGCGCCAGTGGCAGGAGGTGGCGACGGGGTCGCGAGAAGAGCAACGGCAGCAGGGCGCGTTGCTGCGGAGCTGAAGAGAACGACGACGGAAGGAAAAGAGGCCATGGATCGGGCGCCATGGGAGGCAAGGCGTGGGGCTGAGAGGGGTCGGATGCGAGGCTGCGAGGGAGAGGGTGAGATCGAGAGGAGGGAGTGGATCGATCGGGAGAGAGGGCGACGAGGTCGGGCGCTGGCGGCGGAAGGAAAACGAGGAGGAGGGGATCGAGAGGAGGGAGTCGGGCTAGCGGGGCTAGGGTTTGGTCGGTGGGGCGCCGGCTGGGCTGCAGATGGGCCTTAGAGGCTGGCTGGGCTTGCTCCTCTCTCCCCCTATTCTCTTATTTTCCAAAACAGAAAAGTACCAAAGAGGAAAAGAAGAGGAAAGGAAGTGTTTGGGATAGCATTTACGCATGGGGGTAATTTTCCCGGACTCGCAAAAATGCGCTGGTTCCAAGGAAATAGAAATGGCCAAGATCGAACGATAAGAATTCAAACTCATTTGAATTTAATTCAAATGGGTTTGAACTAGGACTTGATAAAAGGAAGGTCCAAAAATGTTGAGGATTTTTGGTGGAGCTCCGAAAAAAGATGAAAGAATAAAAGACAAGGTTAGAGGTCGAGAGATGTGATAACAAAGGCATTGGGATTATTTTGCAAGTGGGTTATGGTTAATTCCAAATAAATGGAATAATTACTATAGCTCTCTAAATATCGAGAGGATATGTTTTAAAGAGAATCACCATGTGAATTCCCTCGATTTAAATGGATCAAAGATCCATGCCATTTATTTAGTTGAGTTTTAAAAAGGGTTGCATGATGACATGATGCAATGCACATGATGCAACGATGAATGCAACAAGCAAAACAAACACACGACAAAACTGGGAGTAGATGGAAGTCTTCTGAAGCGTCGGTCTTGGGGCGTTACAACACTCCACCACTACAAGAGGATCTCGTCCCGAGATCTAGAATGGCACCGGAGGGAAAACGGAAGAGAAAAAGAAAGGTAAAACTAAGTTGCTTCTTTGACAAACGAGTGAAATCACGAACCTTGAGAGGTTGAGCAATTAAAAAGAAAGAGTACAACAGAGATGAACGAGATTGCAAACAATCCGTTAGAAAAGAGGAACAAAGAACATTACGAGGACTTGAAGGTTGCAAAGCTATGAATGACGAGTACAATGGACAAGAAGGAATTGAAATCACTCTGGTTGAAACGAGATAAACAAGGAACAAGGAAGATCAAAATCGGACAGCACTCCGGTTGAAAAGAGATGCAAGACTTGATAAGATGAAAAAGAACTTGAAAGAAAAAGGCAGGACACTCCGGTTAAATGGATAAGCATGAAAAGAACATGATCCTGACAAAACAAGATGATGATTGAAGAGCACAACATCACAATGCCTCCGAAACAAAAGAATAGAAGATAGATAATTGAAATAGAAGAATGGAGAAGAAAATGCCAACTTCTGCCACAAATGAGTTTGGAAAGCATCCTTGCAAAGAAGAATTGAACGGAGTTGTTGGAAAATCAACAACGAAACGAATAAGCTTGTAGTGGGCTTATGGAAAACATCTCAAAATTATGAGGTGACAACCGGCCACTAATGGAAACCATTGATTTGATTGAGAGCACCGAAGAGATGAAAAACTTCTTCCACCAAGATGATAGAGAGATAACTTGGATCATTGATAAGCACCACAAAATCAACAATCCTTAGGGAAAACTTTAGGTGAAATATAACCCAAGATAACTCCAATGAAGAGACTGATGGACTTAAAATACCTCATTCTTGACAACAATATGAATCATGAAAAATGAAGGAAATTGTCAAGAGTGACATAACACCATCTCAAAAGATAAGATAGAAGGAATTGCACTTTGGAATGCAAGATGAAGAATACTTGAGCTCCTCAAAACAAAACATGTGTTGAGCACCATGTTTATTTTAGAGTATAGCTTGGCGGGTCTTAACTTCAAGAGAAATCTTGAAGAACAATTGAAGAATGAAAAGAATCCTTGACGAACCACCACTCCGGTAATAAACGGATGATAAAAAGAAAGAGAAGTTGAAAACACAAGGTGAAGCCTTGCTCTGATTTAGATGGAGCTTCGCGACGAGATAATGCGGAAAACTTAGAATTCCGGAAAAGAAAAGATGAAGCATCTCGAACCAGAAAATGTGACATGATGAACAACGGTGGAAAGAAGAAACTAGATCACTTGGATGAAACAATAATAAGAATTACGTTATGCGTATCCTTCACCAATTTAAAATGATGACAAGCAACAGATTTGGCATACTACTTATTCTCGTAGAAAGGATTAAAAGAGATATATCAAAACTTGAGAAGGTCTTCAACGAACCACCGGTAGAATTGAAATAACAAATACATAGATATGATACACGAAGGAAGAAAACTCTTGAACGAACCACAGGAAGAATTGAAAAGAACGAATAAAAGATAACAAATCACCGGAAGAATTGAAAATGATCGAAGTAGGGGTGCATCACCGGTAAGAATTAGCAAATGAACGAAGATACTTGAGGGTATTTAGATACAAATGAACGAATAGATCACGAGCTGATTAGAGAATACTTGAATGATGCACCGGTATGATTTGGAGAACGAGAGCTGAAAGCTTGAATGAATAATACTGAGATGATGGGCTTCAAAGAATGAAACTGAAAAGACTCCTAAAATGCTCCGGATGGGTGAAAAGATTCTCACAATCGAAAACAATTATGAGAGGATGGCAACAAGCTAGCACCATGAATCTTGAAGAGAATAGAGCAAGATTAAAGAGAAACTCTTCTTCGGTCTTCAAATGATGAGAATGACAACGAGAAACACCACCAAGAATTATTGAGGCACACCGAAAGAATCAAAAGCGAAGAGGTTGAGCCAACTATGAAAACAATTAGAAAGATCTTGGAGAAAAGCATTTGACTAATGATAACTCATTCTTACGTCAAACTTGGAGAAGAATTTAGGATAGCTCTGGGAAAATAGAAGAGTCAGGTAAAATCCTGGGAAAAGACCTGTGGGTTAGGGCCCACTCAAAAGAACACCGTTGAAAAGATTTAAAAGAGATGTTGCACCGGTTGAATTAAATGACTTGAATGAGATACCAATCTCTAAAGAGCTTGAACGAATGCAGAGTGGAAACACGAATCTTCGAGATATCTTGAGCACTCCGGAATAACAAATAGCGAGAAGTAGAATGATAATGAGGTGCAGCGGTATGAGAAGACATTGAAATGAGGAAAAAGGTATGATCAACAAAACTTGACTTGAATCCACCGGATAAGAGAAAGGAATGGCGAATGACGAACTAGTAGAACATCTTCTTGAGAACCACCGGGTAAGAACATTGACGGAAAAGAATGGAGAGACTTCCCATCAATAAAAGGATACATGATTAAGATATCTGAGTCCTTGA
>NC_041390.1:265461660-265493949 GCF_002162155.2 Triticum dicoccoides | reverse complement strand
ATTGAAATGAGGAAAAAGGTATGATCAACAAAACTTGACTTGAATCCACCGGATAAGAGAAAGGAATGGCGAATGACGAACTAGTAGAACATCTTCTTGAGAACCACCGGGTAAGAACATTGACGGAAAAGAATGGAGAAACTTCCCATCAATAAAAGGATACATGATTAAGATATCTGAGTCCTTGAAGAAAAAGGGGGGGGGGAGGGCGGGAAAACAAAAACAACTTGGGACGGATGAAACAAACACCGTTGAGAGAACTGAGAGGTGATCTTGCGAATGTTGAAATGATCGGATCCACTTGAAGAGAAAGACGCTGGTTGAAAAGGATTGACATGACAATCTCGATTGTCGAGAAGGATTGGTATTCACATCGGAGTATGAGAACACCATTTCGGAAAGGTATGGAATCAACACTTGACATTGAAGCAACTCGAATACCACAGCTCAAAACAAAACAAAAGATTGGCTTGCAAAATAAGCCGGAACAAACATATGATAGAGATTTCGTCCGAAGTTTTCGTGGTGGGGCCTACACGGGCTCGAGTGTACAGCACCATCATGTACAAGGCAGTGCACATGACATACGAAGTGTCCCCGAGTCGGCATAGCCAAGGACTCTTTAAGACACAACGAGACCACTGTAAAATCGACCGTGAATAGGCGGACCACTAGACGTCGAACCCCAATTTCATATCATACATCTGTCGGAAAGATATCCTACGAGCTACTTGAATTCCCACCTATGAAACTCCCGAAATTTTCAGGTTATGCAATCAGGTGTTGGGGATACAGGGGAAGCATAATATCTCACCCAAACTAGCAAATCCTACATCCAGCTGTATCCATCCTTCAACACATAACCAAGAAACCTTCGGAAATCATCTACCTCAACCTTCGAAAAGAATCTGTTATACAAGTCATGGCAATACTGCCGTACTCACCTCAGTACTGGGTTATCGGGGTTATCTCACCAACGAACTGCATAAAAGAGATTTTTGATGTCGGCGTACTAAACTCAGGTATTCCAGAACTGCAACGATAAAATTATGATGACAACACCTCAGAGCTCAACTCCCCGGGACACTTCCACTAAACCCCTGACAGGAGGCACCAAGACAATGTTCTCATCATAAAACCATCGGAACGATTCCAAGATACCCGCGTGATCCTAAAAAATTTTTTTAGTGAAATTTGAGAAGAGAAGAGTCAAAACTCTACGTCATGATGCCTCACCAGAGCGACGAAGGGACTGGGGAGTAAAAAGAATTCCTAAACTCTCCGATATATATAATCCTAAATGCTCAAAACATTTTTCTAGACACAACTCGGCCGCTAAAACGATCAAGCAATGGGGCTCCTAAGGTCGGGGAAGGCTCTTATTACCAACTTGTAACGCCCTCGATGCGACTATATCTCCCACGTGTCGAAGCACGACTTAGAGGCATAACCGCATTGAAAGCAATGTCGCAAGTGAGGTAATCTTCACACAACCCATGTAATACATAAGGGAAAGAGATACATAGTTGGCTTACAATCGCCACTTCACACAATTACATGAATAAAGCATTACATCATACCGATACAATCAAGGTCCGACTACGGAACCAAAATAAAAGAAGAACCCCAAATGTGACAAAGGTCCCCGATCGACCCCAACTGGGCTCCACTACTGATCAACTAGAACGAAACAACACAAAGGGCAAGATCTTCATCGAGCTCCTCCTGAGCTTGGTTGCGTCATCTGCACGGACTCAACGGCACCTGCAAGCTGGTTTTTGAAGTATCTGTGAGCCACGGGGACTCAGCAATCTCGCACCCACGAGATCAAGACTATTTAAGCTTATGGGTAAGGTAAAGGTATGAGGTGGAGCTGCAGCAAGCGACTAGCATATATGTTGGCTAACATACGCAAATGAGAGCGAGAAGAGAAGGCAAAGCACGGTCGATAAAGGTATGATCAAGAAGTGATCCTGGACTACCTACGTCAAGCATAACTCCAACACCATGTTCACTTCCCGGATTCCGCCGGAAAGAGACGATCACGGTTACACACGCGGTTGATGTATTTTAATTAAGGTCAACTTCGGGTTTTCTACAACCGGACGTTAACAAATTCCCATCTGCCCATAACCGCGGGCACGGCGTTCGAAAGTTCAATCCCTGCAGGGGTGTCCCAACTTAGCCCATCACAAGCTCTCACGGTCAACAAAGGAATAGACCTCCACCCGAGACATTCCGATCAGACTCGGTATCCCGGTACAACAAGACATTTCGACAGGGTAAAACTAAACCAGCAACACCGCCCGAATGTGCCGACAAATCCCGATAGGAGCTGCACATATCTCTTTCTCAGGGCACACTCAGATGAGCGCTCCATACAACTAAAACCAAACCTCGAGTTTCCCCGAGGGGGCGCTGCACAGGACTCTAGTTTGGACCAACACTCAGAGGAGCACTGGCCCGGGGGGGGGGTAAAATAATGATGACCCTCAGGAGCGCGACTCCCAAGGGAAAAGAAAAGGCTAGGTGGCAAATGGTAAAACCAATGTTGGGCATTGCTAGAGAAGCTTTACTTAAGGCGAACTGTCAAGGGGTTCCCATTATAGCCCAACCGCGTAAGGGACGCAAAATCCGGGAACATAACACCGATATGACGGAAACTAGGGCGGCAAGAGTGGAACAAAACACCAGGCATAAGGCCGAGCCTTCCACCCTTTACCAAGTATATAGATGCATTAATTAAGTAAGATATATTGTGATATCCCAACAAGCAAATAAATGTTCCAACAAGGAACGGTATCTCCATGTTCCAACAAAGGAACAAACTTCAATCTTCACCTGCAACTAACAACGCTATAAGAGGGGCTGAGCAAAGCGGTAACATAGCCAATCAACGGTTTGCTAGGACATGGTGGGTTAGAGGTTTGACATGGCAATTTGGGAGGCTGACAAGCAAATGGTAGGCATCGTAGCATTGGCATAGCAAAAGAGCGAGCAAACTAGCATAGCAAAGATAGTAGTGATTTCGAGGGTATGATCATCTTGCCTGAGATCCCGCATGGAAGAAGAACGAGTCCAAGAAGAAGACAAACGGTCGTAGACGAACAAATCCTCACAACTCCGGAACGAAACCGAAGCTAACGAGAGAAGCAACCCGGAAAGAAACAAACAACATAGTAAACACACAAGCACATCAACATAGCATGATGCACAATCAAGTATGATGCATGTCCGGTTTAATGAGGCATGGCATGGCAAAGTGCAACAAACAATACTACAAGTTAAGTGGAGCTCAATATGCACGAGGTGCATGTTGACGGAACACCACATCAATTATTTAGTTATCTCTCGTTTAAGCTACCCAACAATATTAACTGTTGTTAAACATGGCAAGAGGTGAAGCATAATATAAACTATACCATCTAAACAATTTAAATGGGGCCAGATATAAAAACAACAATTTCGGTAAATCCCCATATGCATTTAGCAATTTAATGCAACAACAAGTTTAAACATTTTAAATGTTGTTATCATGATGCGGATGACATATACAAGTTTTATGCAATTTTATGAAAATGTTGACATGAGCATGTTATGAAGCATTTGGTCACCATGGCGGAACAAAAAGGGTGCCACGGCGGCGAAACAAAAATGGTGCCACGGCAACATATCCGAAAATGATGTCACGGCAACATATCGGTTCCGGTAGCTCACAGAGATACCGGTGCAAAAGGAGGCGTGAGCGTGTCATGCAAGATGGTGGGGTGATCCCGGCTTCCGGGTTCCCACGGGACGGTGGCACGGCAAAAGAGGGGCATCGCAAGGACGATTCGATCATGGTGCAAAACTCGAGCATCTCATTCAACACATGCATTCGGTCCACGGCGGTCGTTCTCGGCGGTTATACCTTTGAAGCGTGCGTTCTCGGGCAGAACGAGTTCGGTACGATGTAGAGGAAGTAGACGTTCTCGTAGCGGTCGTAGAGGAGGTAGTTGTTCACGTGTCGTCGTGGGAAGTAGTTGTTCACGTGTAGAGGTACTCGCGATCTTGGCGACGGTAGTTGTACACTTGACGGTTTTCGGCGACGGTAGTGGTACACGGCCGTAGATGTACGGGGTCGTCGGTAGAGCTACTTGGCGGACCATGTAGTCGAACTTGGCGCACCCGAAGGGGTACTTGACGAAATCCACCTCGGATGTAGTCGTACACGTTTTTCGTAGATGAACTTGGCGTTCCTGGTTTGGTGGTTGTGGAGGCAGGGGTACTTGACGCATCCATGGAAGGGTCTTGGTGTTCCGAGTACACGGGTCTTCGTGCGACAAGACGAGCAGGGGATGGCCACAATAGGGAAGGTGCAGCTGTTGCTGCTGCCGTCTTTGACAGAGGCGAGATCCAGCGGAGGAGCTGGCGAGGCAGCGGCGCTGGGCAGCCAAGGAGACGGGGTCGCGCGCAGGGTGGCCCTCCGGGAGGCGCGGGGCGATGAGGAGGAGGCCACAGGTGAGGGAGGAGGAGGCAGCGACAGGAGCCGGCGGGGACGCGGGGTCGCACGCTCGATGCGGGAGGAGCAAGGTGGCGCCATGGCCGAAGCAGCAACGGGCAACGGCGGGCATGGGAGGCGCCCTTGTGTGCGCCCGTGGCATCGAGCACGGGAGGAGAGGCGGACGGGGTCCCGATGTAGGGGCGCAGCAGGGGCCGATGTAGGTCGTGAGGTCCCTGGGTGGGCGGCGGAGCCGCGGGGCTCGGCGCGGGTCCTCGGGGCGCCGGTGGCAGGAGGTGGCGACGGGGTCGTGAGAAGAGCAATGGCAGCAGGGCGCGTTGCTGCGGAGCTGAAGAGAACGACGACGGAAGGAAAAGAGGCCATGGATCGGGCGCCATGGGAGGCAAGGCGTGGGGCTGAGAGGGGTCGGATGCGAGGCTGCGAGGGAGAGGGTGAGATCGAGAGGAGGGAGTGGATCGATTGAGAGAGAGGGCGACGAGGTCGGGCGCTGGCGGCGGAAGGAAAACGAGGAGGAGGGGATCGAGAGGAGGGAGTCGGGCTAGCGGGGCTAGGGTTTGGTCGGTGGGGCGCCGGCTGGGCTGCAGATGGGCCTTAGAGGCCGGCTGGGCTTGCTCCTCTCTCCCCCTATTCTCTTATTTTCCAAAACAGAAAAATACCAAAGAGGAAAAGAAGAGGAAAGGAAGTGTTTGGGATAGCATTTACGCATGGGGGTAATTTTCCCGGACTCGCAAAAATGCGCTGGTTCGAAGGAAATAGAAATGGCCAAGATCGAACGATAAGAATTCAAACTCATTTGAATTTAATTCAAATGGGTTTGAACTAGGACTTGATAAAAGGAAGGTCCAAAAATGTTGAGGATTTTTGGTGGAGCTCCGAAAAAAGATGAAAGAATAAAAGACAAGGTTAGAGGTCGAGAGATGTGATAACAAAGGCATTGGGATTATTTTGCAAGTGGGTTATGGTTAATTCCAAATAAATGGAATAATTACTATAGCTCTCTAAATATCGAGAGGATATGTTTTAAAGAGAATCACCATGTGAATTCCCTCGATTTAAATGGATCAAAGATCCATGCCATTTATTTAGTTGAGTTTTAAAAAGGGTTGCATGATGACATGATGCAATGCACATGATGCAACGATGAATGCAACAAGCAAAACAAACACACGACAAAACTGGGAGTAGATGGAAGTCTTCTGAAGCGTCGGTCTTGGGGCGTTACAACATGATATACACAACCCACATCCCCAAGAGGGAGCGGAAGCGTGCGCTAAGGGACGTATATGTGTTGGAGCCAGTCGCCCCAAAGTTCAACCCATGGTCCTCCTGTCTGATCACCTTCGATCGCAGGGACCACCCCACTAGTATCCGTCATGGCAGATTCGCCGCACTGTTCCTAGACCCAATCATCGACGGATTTCACCTCACTCGAGTCCTTGTGGACGGCCGCAATAGCCTGAACCTGCTTTATCAGGACACAATGCGCAAAATGGGTATAGACCCCTCAAGGATCAAACCCACAAAAATGACCTTCAAAGGCGTCATACCAGGTATAGAGGCCCATTGCACAGGCTCAGTCACACTGGAATTGGTCTTCGGATCCCCGGATAACTTCCGAAGCAAGCAGCTAATCTTCGATTTAGTCCCATTCCGCAGTGGCTATCATGCACTGCTCGGGCGAACCGCATTTGCGAGATTCAATGCAGTACCGCATTATGCATACCTCAAGCTCAAGATGCCAGGACCTCGGGGGGTCATCACAGTCAATGGAAACACAAAGCGCTCTCTCCGCACGGAGGAGGACACTGCGGCCCTCACAACAGAAGCACAAAGCAGCCTCTTCAGGCAATCCACCACTTCGGTGATTAAACACCCGAACACCTTCAAGCGCACCCGGAGTAATCTACAACAAGTCTGATTGGCACGTTCTGAGCTCGCATAGCAATGCGGCCCCCACCCCAGTCCCAGCCAAATGGCGAAATCCGTGCCACGCGTACATAATTACACATTGAAAATACCATGGGCATAGGTGGGGGGGCACGACTAAGGCACGCCCCAAAACGCGGCTCAACCGCACTAGGGGCTTCCCGCTTTGTTATTTTTCTTTCTTTCAGGACTTTACTCTCTGGATCCCCGTCCGGCAGTACGATTGCCGGACACACGATACAACAACCAAGGAGGCAGAAAGCTACGTTGCACCAAGGAACTCCCAGGTGGTCTCTGATAACGAGTGAAATACCTGATTTAAATACCATTCCTCAGCTTGCCCTTGGAGGGGACATGTCAAATAGTCCTACTTTTTTCTTATCGCACTACTTGTATCATTCTGCTTCGACGCACCTTTTTGAATAAACAATGCATAGCACTAGACTATTACCGCATTCTCTATTCTTATATATATATATATATATATATATATATATATATATATATATGTTCATTCATGACATTCAGCACCCGTACACTCTGGTACGGCCAATACGCCAGGGGCTTAAGCGTACCCCATAATACAGCGTGAGAAGTCCGAACACTTTCGACAGTGTGGCACCCCGAACTGATAGCATTATATGCATCAGCTCCGAATCATGTCTTGGGTCAATAGTTGGATTTGCCCAGCTCCCATGTTTTGGTACCTTACGTTCCGCTATATCGGCTAAGGTAGGACTGGGAGAACTACTGCGATTGTGCCCCGGTTCATCTTGGCAAGCACCTCAGTAGAGAAAGCTAAAACTGACTGTCATGATAAGGCGAGAGCTGGTTGCAGTTCGAGAGGTCTCGAGTCCCTAAAGACTTATGCCGCTTAGGGCGAGGAGTCGGCTTTGTCCGGCTTAGGCATGTATAGCACCCTGAATTCGGCCTTCCGAATACTAGGGGCTTCGCCAACATTTAAAATTGTAGACTTCTATGGCTAAGTGAGAGTGATAAAGCATTATAGTCCGATTGCCTTGTTCGGTGTGCTGAGCACCTCCCTCGAAGGACCCAACAATGGGAAAAAGAGTGCTCCGATTTATCCTGAACACCCCAGCACTCGTGGCATGGGGGCAGAAGCCGACGACTGGCCATCTCTCAAATTTGATAAACAGCCGCACAGAAGGTAATATTTTAAATTCAAACAAGCATTGCATAGCGCACATGAACAAGTTTTCATAATACATGATCACACGAGCAAGTTCATTCAAAAATTACATCCTTCGCACACTCGTCTGCCACAAGACGGTCACCCTTCAGGACGCCCTCATAATACATTTCAGGGTGGCGATGCTCCTTGCCCTGCAGCGGCCCCTCCTTCACCAGCTTCTCGGCGTACATCTTGGCCCAGTGCACCTTCGCACGGGCAAAAGCCCGGCGTGCACCTTCGATGCAGATGGACCGCTTTTATGACTTCCATCCGTGGGAAGGCATTCACAAGCCGCCTCACCAGGCCGAAGTAGCTGTTGGGAAGGGAGTCGCCAGGCCACATCCGGACTATAAGGCCCCTCATGGCCTGTTCGGCCGCCTTGTGCAGCTCGACCAGTTGCTTCAGCTGGTCGCTCACAGGCATCGGGTATTCGGTCCCAGTATACTGAGACCAGAACAACTTCTCTGTCGAGCTTCCCTCCTCGGCCTGGTAGTACTTTGCGGCATCCGACACGCTGCGGGGCAAATCTGCGAATGCCCCTGGAGAGCTCCGGACTCGGGTAAGTAACAAGTAATTTACTTTCACATGCTTGCTTTGCATAATGAATGCCTTACCCGCCGCTATCTTCCTCATCGCCTCAATTTCCTGGAGGACCTTTTGGGCTTTAGCCTTGGCATGCTTTGTGCTCTCGAGGGTCGCGGCACGCTCGGACTCTCGCATCTTCGAGTCAAGCTCCAAAGTCTCGTGCTTCTTCACGAGAGCCTGGAGCTCTTGCTGCACCTCGCCCACCCGTGCCTCTTGTTTCTCCCTCTTGGTGCGCTCCTCAACCGCTTTGTTTTCGGCCTCGGACAGCGCTAGCTTTAGGGTCGCCACTTCGGTCATGGCCCCTGGCACATCCATGATGATCCTATCATTTTGCAACCACATCTTTATATATATATATAGACGAGGTATTACTTACCTTTGTTCTCCTCGAGCTGCCTCTTGGCAAGGCCGAGTTCTTTCTCGGACCGCTCGAGGTTCTGCTTCAGTGCGGCAACCTCCGCAGTCAGTGTGGCAGAGGTCAGCAGCGAAGCCTGCATACACATATAGACATACTTGTATTAGACTCCTGCAGATACTATTTGATCCTCTATTTGGCTTTTCTTTGTGAACATCAAATAGAGCACCAGGGGCTACTGTCTATGCGGTAATATTTTCCTATATTTTAAATACTTACCTCAGAGCCTGTTAGAAGGCTGGCATAGGCTTCAGTCAGTCCGCTCTTGGCGGACTGAACCTTCTTGATCACCGCACACATAATAGTGCGGTGCTCTTCGTCGATGGAAGCGCTGCGAAGCGCTCCCAGCAGGTTGTCCGGTGCCTCTGGATAGACAGAGGTCACCGGCACGGGCGGCTTGCCCCTCTTGGCAGGGGGCCGCCTGCCGGAGTCCGGAACCACTGGAGGCTCTGGCGCGGTGTTCGGCTAAGGGCCGAACTTGGAGCCCTTGGGAGTCTTGCTCCCTTTGTGCCTGGAGTCCGGATGGTCGCCTTGAGGTGCCTCCAGGACTACCTCCCCTTGGTTCGGTGCCCCTTGAGACAATACCTCGACATTGTCCATAGGATGAGGAGAGGAGGCGGTTGGAAGTGACTCGCTATTCATGTCTGACGAGTCCAAGGAACCGTCCGACGAGGATACGTCGATGCGGGCTCGGGGTGGACTACATGATCATATTCGACCTTAGGAGAAGCAGTGCAATAAAAGTATGCTATGAGTTACTCTGGTATCCGAATACTTACGACTTCGCCAGGGGCTTGGCCCTGAGTAACCACTCGTCTTCGCCGTCGGCGGCGGTGGTGGAACAGTCCGAAAGGAGAGTCCTTCCCTTCTTGGACCCTCTAGCCTCCTCGGTTGGGGCGGCCTTCCTTTTCCTGTCTCCCCCAGCTGGAGGGGGAGAACCGTCATCTTCCTCCTCCTCGTTTTCACGGGAGGAGTGCGTCTCGGGGTTATCGGACGATGAGTCCGATACCACCTAGCGCCAGGAACTCTTTCGGGTTCACGTGGCCTTCTTCTTGATCTTCTTCTGTGGCACCTCATAAAGAGCCGGAGACCGCATCTCCGTCAGGAGAGCATCTGCAGGGTCTTCGGGTAGAGGGGCCGGACAGTCAATCTGCTCCGATGTCTCCACCCAGTCCTGTCAAAGGCATGGGAGCTCAGACCCCGCACATGGTTAAACTATGGAAAATAAATACCCTACGAGGTGTACAGAACTTACCGGATTCGCAGGGCGCGTCGCGCTTAGCCCGCGGTCCTCGATAAGGGGAGGGGGACCTTGGCGCCCTTGAACAGCACCTTCCAGACGTCCTTATGTTGAAGAGCTCGCGTAGAGTCTGGTGCTGGGCCGGGTCGAACTCCCATAAGTTGAAAGCCCGTCTTTGACACGGGAGGATCCGACGGAAGAGCATGACCTGGACTATGTTGACAAGCTTGAGTTTCTTGCCTATCATGTTCCGGATACACTTCTGGAGTCCGTCCAGCTCCACCGATGAGCCCCAGGACAGGCCCTTCCCTTCCAGGAAGTGAGCCGCGTGGAGATTCCGGATCAAAACTCGGGGGCCGCCACCCAGTTGGTGTCGCGCGGCTCGGTGATGTAGAACCACCCCGATTGCCACCCCTTTATGGTCTCCATGTAGGAGCCCTCGAGCCATGTAACGTTGGGCATTTTGCCCATCATGGCTCCGCCGCATTCCGCTTGTTGGCCACCTACTACCTTCGGTTTGACATTGAAGGTCTTCAGCCACAGGCCGAAGTGGGGCCTGACGCGGAGGAAGGACTTGCACACGATGATGAACGCTGAGATGTTGAGGATGAAATTCAAAGCTAGATCATGGAAGTCCAGCCCATAATAGAACATAAGGCCGTGGACGAATGGATGGAGGGGAAACCCCAGTCCGCGGACGAAGTGGGTGAGGAAAACCACCCTTTCGTAAGGTTCCGGGGCAGGGACGATCTGCCTCGCGGCTAGCAGCCGGTGCGCAATATCCGCGGCTAAGTATCCGGCCCCGCGTAGCTTTTCGATGTCGCCCTCCGTAACGGAGGAGACCATCCACTTGCCTCCCGCTCCGTACATGTTTGGAGAGGGTTGAGGAGAAGGATGTGGACTTGGGCGCTGGAGCTCGAGTGCGCGAGAATGGATGAGCAAGGAGGAAGAAGGCGTGGGTGGAAAAAGGTGAACCCTTATCCCTTTATAAGGGCGGACGAAACTATGCGCCCCACCAGCGTGGTAAAACTTGCTTATCCCCCAAGCGCCATAATTGATGGCGCTGTTGGGTTACCCACGTCCATATTGATGGGAATCCCGTAATAAGGGGACACGATCTTTGCTTCGACAAGACATGCCAAGGAAACCGCCTCGCGAAACACGCTGAGGATGGTTGTGAAAAACGATTCGAATGGTGACCTGGCTGTGGTGTGATGTCACACTGCGGAATGCGTCGACAGATTAGATTTGTGAATATATTATTCTCTCTACGGTTCTATGTGGAACAGTTTTTGCAGAGCCAGACACGATCCTCGTGTACAAAATCTTCTATGAAGTATTCGGAGGAGGAACCCGCCTTGCAATGCCGAAGACAATCTGCGTGCCGGACTCATCGTCATTGAAGCCTGGTTCAGGGGTTGCTGAGGGAGTCCTGGATTAGGGGGTATCTGGACAGCCGGATTATATCCTTTGGTCGGACTATTGGACTATGAAGACACAAGATTGAAGACTTCGTCCCGTGTCCAGATGGGACTCTCCTTGGCGTGGAAGGCAAGATTGGCAATACGGATATGTAGATCTCCTTCCTTGTAACCGACTCTGTGTAACCCTAGCCCCCTCCGGTGTCTATATAAACCGGAGGGTTTAGTCCGTAGGACCAAGAACAACAATCATACCATAGGCTAGCTTCTAGGGTTTAGCCTCTTCGATCTCGTGGTAGATCAATTCTTGTAATACTCATATCATCAAGATCAATCAAGAAGGAGTAGGGTTTTACCTTCATCGAGAGGGCCCGAACCTGGGTAAAAACATCGTGTCCCCCGTCTCCTGTTACCATCCGCCTAGACGCACAGTTCGGGACCCCCTACCCGAGATCCGCTGGTTTTGACACCGACATGATGGGCTAAGTTGGGACACCCCTACAGGGTATAAACTTTCGAGAGCCGTGCCCGTGGTTATGTGGCAGATGAGAGTTAGTTAATATCTAGTTGTAGATAACTTGACACTTAACTTAATTAAAATGAATCAACCGCGTGTGTAGCCCTGATGGTCTCTTTTCGGCGGAGTCCGAGAAGAGAACACGGTCTTGTGTTATGCTTGAATGTAAGTAGCTTCAGGATCACTTCTTGATCACTTATAGCTTCTCGACCGTGCGTTGCTTCTCTTCTTGCTCTTATTTGTGTATGTTAGCCACCATATATGCTAGTGCATGCTGCAGCTCCACCTTAGTACCCTTTCCTACCCCTTAAGCTTAAATAGTCTTGATCTCGTGGGTGTGAGATTGCTGAGTCCTCGTGACTCACGGATACTTCCAAACAGTTTCAGGTGCCGAGGATACCAATGCGGGTGATGATACCGAACTCAAGTGGGAGTTCGACGAGGATTCGGGTCGTTAATGTGTTTATTTTCCGGAAGATCAGTAGTGGAGCCTAGTTGGGACGATCGTGGATCTAGCATTTGGTGTTGTCTTTGTTTATTTTGGTTCCGTAGTCGGACCTTTGTTTGTACCTTGGATGATGTATGGATTATTTATGTAGTGTGTGAAGTCGCGATTGTAAGCCAACTCCTTATCCCTTTCTTATTTAATACATGGGATGTGTAAAGATTACCCCTTTTGCGACATCCCTACCATGCGTCTATGCCTCTAAGTTGTGCCCCGACACATGGGAGATATAGCCGCATTGGTGGTGTTACAAGTTGTTAATCAGAGCCATCCCCGACTTAGGGGCGCCCTGTTTGATCGAATCGCTGACGTTGTTGAGTCGAGAACAAAATGTTTTGAGTCTTAGGATTATATATATCGGAGAGTAGGATTCTTTTTACTCCTCAGTCCCTTCGTCGCTCTGGTGAGGCCTCCTGACGTAGAAGTTTTGACTCTTATCTTCTCAAATTTCATGAAAAAAAAGTTTAGGATCACGCGGGTATCTTGGAATCGTTCCGATAGTCTTGTGACGTGAACATTGTTCTTGGTGCCTCCTGACATTTAGGGGTTGTGGCAGTGTCCCGGGGAGTTGAGCTCCGAGGTGTTGTCATCACAATTTTATCGTTGCAGTTCTGGAATACCTGAGTTCGTCGACATCGAAAATCTCTTTTATGCAGTTGTTGGTGAGATAACCTCAACGCCACCCAGTACTGGGGCGGGAGTTCGGGAGTATTGCCATAACTTGTATAACGGATGCTTTTCGAAGGTTGAGGTACATGATTTCCATAGGTTTCTTGGTTATGTGTTGTAGGATGGATATAGTTGGATGTAGGAATTGCTAGTTTGGGTGAGATATTATGCTTCCCCTGTATCCCCAACACCTGATTGCATAACCAGAATGTTTCGGGAGTTTTATAGGTGGGAATTCAAGTAGCAATAGTTTTTTCTTCCCGCAAATATTTGGTTTCTGATTGGGTATTCCTTACCACTTATTTGTTCATATCCGTACCTTGTTGATTTATTCATCTACCTTTATCTAAGTGGATTCTCAACCTAATGGACGTGTGATGATTTACTTTGGAATTCATTAGTTCATCCTTGTTCGAATGTTTGTTGTGAAGACTTTAAGTTGCAATTTCGGTCCACTGATTCAGCTTGAATATCCGTCTTTCAAGAGTGCTAACGGATGTCACCCTCTTCAGGATGGCTCCTCCAATGCGCCAAAATCTGGACCGCAATGATGGGGATCAGTCGAACCCTCCGCCACCACCTCCGCCTCCGGAGGCATGGCAAGCTGTCATGGCAGCCACCAATGCCAACACTCAGATGCTTTTGCAACTCTTGCAAGAGCGCAACCAAGGGCAAGGCAACCAAGGAAATCAAGGCCAAAGAAATAATCAGCCTCAGTTTGCTACCCTCAACCAGTTCCTCGCAAACGAGCCGAAGTCCTTCAGCAACTGTCTCGAGGCCACAGACGCTAACGACTGGCTTGTGGACATCTGCAAGCATTTTGAATGTAGCAATGTCAGGCCTAAGGACTTTGTCAAGTTTGCTTCATTTCAACTCAAGGACCTAGCTGCTGAGTGGTATCAACAATACAGAGATTCCAGAGGAGATCGTGTGATTACCTGGGATGATTTTCGCCGAGACTTCAAAGGTCATCACATCCCACCAAGTGTTGCTGAGAGAAAGCGTGAGGAGTTTCACAATCTCAAGCAAGGCAGCATGTGCGTGTATCAATACAATATCTAGTTTCAGAAACTTGCTTGCTTCGCTAAACAAGACATCCCTAATGAAAAGAGTATTATCTATCAATTCAGAGGTGGCCTCAGAGAGGATCTATTGTGGAATTGTCACGGCAGATGTCCTAGTGTGAGGACTTAATCGTGAGGCCAACGCATCTATGTAGTAGCTTGAAGGGGTTGGTCGGAATCGAGAGACGCAAGGTTTTTCCCAGGTTCGGCCCCTCACGGTGGAGGTAAAAGCCTACATCCTACTCCATTGATATTGATGACGATCACGATTACAAAGGCACTCTATCTCGTGAGCTCTTGAGTTGTCTGTCTAAACCTAACTTGTCTAACCTGTGGAACCTGTCCCCTTTGGGGTGCCCTGCCCCTCCTTATATATGTTGAAGGGGCGGCTTACATGACTAGTCCTATTAGGATTAGGATTACTCTATTACAACTGGAGTCCTAGTCTTGCTTCCTTTGTAAGGGAATATTCCTTATGCTTTCCTCTTAAGCCGGCCTACCATAACATAAGTCAGCCTTCCTTGAACTGCCTACTAGGCCTCCGGGTCTTGTTGCTCCACTAACCCGCTGGCCAGGTCATCAATGAGTCACCTGGCTCAGCCGGGTCATCAGTGAGTGGAGAGATCCGAGCGGGTCACTTAGTGAGTCGCCAAGTCAGGGCAGGTGAGCAGTGAGTCATCAAGTCCGGCCGGCTCATATATCCGGCCGGGTCATATCGCGGGGTATATCCCCGACATTAGCCGCTAGTTTAATTTGGATTTATCCATGTTAAACTGATCCTGCAAAATAAACACAAGAACAAAATTAACAGGTTGTGCTCTGGGTTAAAAAATTCTTGTAAGCCGGCACCTGATCATTGTTAAGTCCTTGTCATTTCCTTGTTGATATCTACATGTCCATGATCTCATAGCAAATCTCCCTTAGCAGATATATTTCAACTTTGTCAATGTAAAATATCCAGATACTTCTTTTGAGAAATCCGAGTCAATAGGTCAGCTTTAGAGTCAATTTCCTGACATTGATCTCTTGTCGAGAAATATTGTAAGAAATAATCCACTTGAATCGGCTTCCAAAGCACCGACTTAAAAAATATTGGTCTTGAAATACTCATCTGACTTTCAGCTGGCTTGTAGAACTTGTCGGTTTATCATTGCCAAAATATCCAGTTTGTAAATATTGATAACACCGGGTCATAATTGTTGCCGACGCCGGGTCATAATTATTGGTGACGCCGGGTCATCATTGTTGCAATCACCGGGTCAATCTGGTTTGCTCAAAACTGTGAATTTGAAGATATTTCTTCCTTATATCCATATTACCTGTAGCCCCCAAGTCTTGAGCAGAATTAAACTGATGACTTAAGACTTGCTTCAATATAAATACTATTATTTTAAAGAAATCCATGTTGTTCATCTCAGTCACTAGCAAAGACTGAATACTCCATATATGTAACCCCCAAGTGTCGGGTTGTCATGCTTGCACCAACCTGGGACTTGTAATTGCCTTATGCTCATAAAAACTTCAACAAGTGTAGCCCCCAAGGGCCGGGTCATTATGCAATAAGGAGAAGGGACTTTATAGATATGATCATGTAGACTTGAACAACAATGTGTAGCCCACAAGGGTCGGCTTAGTAAGATAATACTAAGTTGGGACTTTATATATACTTCATTGTAAATAATATCATATGATGTAACCCCCATCATGGGGCTTGAACCAACGTCCACAAGATTAAGAGCTTTGTGCTTTACCAATTGAGCAGTGGACCTTTCAATATAATGGAATAAGACTTGTGTCCCTTGAATTGTTGGCAGGAGCAATTGGTAGCCCCCAAGGGCCGGATCATTATGATGTAATGAGTCGGGTCTTTAATAAGGCCAGTAAAATGACTTTGCATTAGCCCCCAAGTGTCATGGTGCATGCTTGAAGTGACATGAGACTTGCATATTTGATGTAATCTCAACTTGAATAATGTAGCCCCCAAGTGCCGGGTCGTAACCCTGCAGTGACTCAGGACTATTCCTTTGTAGAATAAATCATACCCATTGATAAAATAATATCCATTGCGCTGAAGCGACTTTGAAAACCTCAATCATAATATTTGTTATTGATAACCATAATAAAAATCCAGCCATGTCGGCTATTTGAATAATATAACCCAATGATTTATAAGCGCGTGATTTCAATGGCGCAATCCAAATATATACTGGCAACTTAAAGTCCAAAGCCAGACTGGGTTAATAAACACCGGATATTTTCTCATCATACACTGGCGACTTATATTCAAAAGCCAGGCCGGGTTAATAAACACCGAATAGTATCTCATCTCATACTGGCAACTTATAGTCAAAAGCCAGGCCGGGTTTACGAACACCAGTTAATGTCATATATGACTCAGAAGGCATTATAAACCTTATTGGTTTTCAACCATATATTACTATGTCACAAAACAAAAAAAATCTCAAAAAGACGTTCAAAGCAACAAACAACAGAAAATCCAAGGCTTTCATAGGCCGCCAAGCCAAAATGTCTTCTTCAATGAAACTAGCATTAGCCACTGGAAGGTATGCGCTTTCCGTGAGCTGGCACTCACAATACCCAATCGACATTTTAACCCGGACAAGTTCAGTTCTTATTGAAAGTTAGATTTGTCAGGAGTACGCGGGGTCAGAGTCGCTATAAGACATCACAAGCCGATTTATCCAAGTTCCAAGGAAGGCGTCTTTATAGCCTGAGCTTCTCCTTGCTATCCTTAAAACCATGCTCTCTCATGATATCCATCGTTTTAACCTTAACAAGTTCAAAATGACTGTTAAGAGTTCGATGGGTCAATCAGGATTACCTGATGGAGAAGCAGCTGGCATACAGGCAGGATAACCCGAAAGGGTTATGTCCTCTTTGGTGAATACACCTATGTTTGAACAAAATAACCCCGCCAAGAGGGTAGTAACGCTATGTTCTCTTTGGTGAATACACCTATGTTTGAACAGGAAGCGCCCAAGTCACTTATTTGTGAGATGTGCTCACTGGGTACCTATGTTTGAGTTGTGCTGCGCAACAAACTCTCTTTGGTCCCTTTAACCTGGGTAGTAAGCCCCAAAGCTTTTTTATGTGGCCTATAAGCCAGATCAAATGGTAATCATAACTTTGCTGTATAAAACAGAAGCTCCCATGTGACCAAAATAAGATAAGCCATAAGGCAGGATATCCATGTTTGAACCGT
Source organism: Triticum dicoccoides (assembly GCF_002162155.2). Taxonomy (NCBI): domain Eukaryota; kingdom Viridiplantae; phylum Streptophyta; class Magnoliopsida; order Poales; family Poaceae; genus Triticum; species Triticum dicoccoides. The sequence goes on along the minus strand of NC_041390.1, from coordinate 265,476,691 downwards.
GCATCATAGCAGCAAGTTCTCTTTGGCAACCTTTAATTTTTTCTAAAAACTCGAACTTGTGAGAGATTAATTCCTTTTGACCCGGAATTTTAAACCGGATTTAAAAGCTTCAAAATTTTTGTGGGAGACAGATTATCCATGAGCCAGATTGTGAACCGGATATTGAGAGCTTCAGAGCTTTGTGGGAGACAGATTACCCTTGAGCCGGATTGTGAACCAGAGTCCTTTATGGTAACCCGGAACTCTTCCATTGAGCCGGGATTTTTTTGATTGCCAGACACTTTCTTAAGGCGGAAATCTTCTGACGGCCTTCAAATTTATACCAATAGGGCAGTAGCCTCCGGGGCCGGGTTATTTTTCCCTCCAATGACCCTGGGTTCTTGAATATTGCTGAGACTGGCAACATTTACTGAGTCATATCCATGTAGCCCCCAAGTCTTAAGATGACTCGAGGAGTTGGCTTGAGATTCACCATACTTAACCGTGATATAAACCGACATACAATTGAACAGCGGAACACCGTAATATGTTGAAGCTGGAAGCAAGGTGGCAATTTGATGATTTTTGCAACACTCATCGCATATCCTTGGTGTTGATAACACAATGTAAATCCACTAGAGGTTGAAATTGACCGCATCGGGCTATAAATGATCCTGTATGAGCTGTGTCGGCAACTCGGCCAATGGTTCCTTTCAACTGGCTATTTGAAGTTAACCAAATTGTAGTGGCGGCGACTTGTACGCCTGCCCACTGAGCCATCCAGGGCAGACGACGACTGATAATACATGATAATTTGCCTCCAAATTGTTGGAAGAAAAAACCGGGGTACCCGAGCAGTGAGTGGCTTTATACTCGATAACTAGCTCATGCAGACAGGTGCTGCCCGGTGTGTTGATGTAGACCAGGCCGTGAGAGACGGACGAAAAAGACGATCGCAGCTTCAGAGGGAGCAGATATAGAATGAGTCGGCCGCGGCGTTATAAGCTGGTGCGGACGGGCGAGTTAACCACGTCATGTTGATGTAAACAGGTCTGCAGAACGGTGGCTTGTACATATATTCATCGAGCTTGATGACAGAGTTAGATGCTAGCGCATTATAATGATGGTGCGAGCTATATATCTATGACATGATCATCGCCCTTGCAGTGATCAATTGTTCTGCATCAAAAAACATCACAAGACTAGAGTAACTGTTCCTTAACAAAAACAATACATGCTAATAAAATAAACTTAAACGGATAGATATCACCTGGTTTGTCCGCACAACGAATGATTCGGATATAGCGTTCGTGAATAGTCTCCAATAGTTTCAACGGTGATTTATCCACTCTCCCTTTTTATTGCAATGAGGTGTTCCTGATGGGCGTTGGCGCTCAAACAGGGGCGATTGAAAACATAATCAAGACCGCGGTGACTTGCGACGCGGCCAGCGATGGCGACTCACTGCAGATGTCAGGTGTTTCATGGAGTATCAGCAGAGGAACCGCTTGAAGATGACTCATGGATGACTCAACAGGCGGCTCAAAAAGGATGAGACGGGAGTTAAGGCGCGAGGCGCTGGGTAGCTCAATAGGGCGGATCTCCATTGGCGGTTCTCCGCAAGGCGGCCACGGACGGTGAGTTAGGCGGCCGTAGGGGCTGTGGCAACAGAGCGAGTGAGGCCGGGGCGCAACAGCCTTTAGTAGAAGCAAAACTGGCAAGGCAAGGCGCGGCCCAAGGCGGAAACGAGTCGACCCGAAGGCAAACGGTGGCTCAACGCGGGACGGCGGCTCGCAGGAGAAGCAGTCTGCAGCTTGCAGCAGGTCGGGAGTCCATGCATATATAGTGGTCGTACTCCCTACTTGTATGTATAATAGTTATACTTCTTTGGGATTTCGGTGGCAAAGAGGACCCCTCACATGGAGGAAAAACAGTGGCAGCAACTATAGTCAATTTTCCCAGGCATGTTCCATCAGCTCCAAAAACCGCAGCCAAGGAAAAAAGGAACGGCCTCGGCGACTTGATTCTTATGCTGCTTGGACTCGGAGGCCGGCTCTCAGTGCGAAACAGCAGTCGGCGACTCAAGGCACGGCCGGGTCGATTTGGCGCGGCTCATCGCAAGACTCTATAGCGGAGCAATGACCCACAAGCAGGGCGAGACCACGGCAGCAGAGAACGGTGGCTCAAGGCAGGGGCAACCGGCGATGTGGAGACGAGGCGGCGGTATGGAGCAGAAGTTTGAGCGAGACTAGTCGCGACTGCAGTGCAAACAGAGGAAAACTGGGGCAGCGGCTCGAGGCCGGCCATGGCGGAGTCCGAGTCCAACCCCTGTCACATCCTCATCCTGGCCGATGTCAGTTTGGCTATCCATGTCCGTGTCTTCCATGTCGTAATCTCCCCTACTAAACCAAGCCATTGGGAGACCCACGTGAAAAACTTGTGAAGAACTTGACTGATTTTTGCATACCTCTCATCTTGTTCCTGTTGAGTAAATAGGCAATTTCTCGATTAAATTAATCCATGAGTAAATCACTAGCATGGCATTGACTAAGTTGATGACGTACTGACTCTGATCTAAACATGCACGTACTAAGCAACCAGTAGACAAATCTACACATACTGCTAGTACTGCTAATATGAAAATAATCAGGAGCGGGATAAACGAGTTATACCCTCCAGTAGGCCACGCAGAGGCCGCGGCTTTGGTGGCAGCAGCAGCGTCCTCGGCGGCCTTCTTGTCGGCTTCAGCTTTCTCGGCGGCGGCACGGTCGGCGTCGGTGGACATGGTGATGATGAAGGCGACGCGGATGTAGAGGAAGTAGACGATCGGAAGCGAGCAGTCGCGTAATCACTGCCCAAAAACCTATTCGCCCCTCACCCCGTACAGGAACCAGAAGGGCGTGGTTTCGGAGACCTGCTCTCCCGTTGACCGTGTACGCAGCGAACGGGATGGAGTCACCGGCGGCAGCAGCAGCAAAGGAACGATGGTGGGCGTGCGCGTGAGCAGATGTGATCTGTTCGTGGCGGCTAGGGTTAGGAGACACCGCATACTTATAGGCGCAGCCGCGTGGAGAGACGTGGGCTTGACCCACGTCCGAGTCCGTGACAGCCCACGATCCGACGTCTTAGATCGTGGCCCAGCTGTCAGAAAACTCTCCGTTAGTGACTGGCCAAAATAAGCGCATAGGTGTGAGCTCGGCTCGGCTCAATCCCGCAACCCGCGGCGCGTCGTGACGAGGCGTGGCGTGGCAAGGCGGTCGGCGGAGGAGGAGTGCGTGAGGGCCTCTTCTCTTCTCAAGCTCCAATAGCATGTAGAAGAGAAACCCTTATAAACCACTCCGACTCTCCTTCCACTTCCGGGGTGGGACTAAACTTCCCACCACACCTAGTGCCATATAACCCACATGGGCCCTTAGAGATTTTTCAGAAATTGCAATATGGGCCTAGAGCCCATCTCAGATTTCAGCAATCCCCCACCAAATCTCAAGGGCCCATTGTGTCCTCTGTTCCAATTGCTGTTTCGATATACCAGTGTTTCAGTAAAGACCTGTTAAGGTTGAACTTCACCTAGAACAAGTGGCTACACTCCTTCACAACTGAACAATGGACTATGCCTTGAATTGTCAGTTTGGCGTAAAGAAGTTTCACTACATGTCTTACTAGTACTAAGCTGCCGAAGGCTGACCCCTCGGGTGGAGCATATAAGTCACACTCCTGGCCTATTCATGAGCTTACTATAGATCACCCCAATCTGATAGACTGTGACCAGCAGTCGGGCTCATATAGGTGTGTTCCTCCAAAGATCGCTCTGTAGGATAGCATCTTGCTTTTATAAGCTTTGGAACACATTGAGACCGTAGTCATCCTACCATACAGTATGGAGAGTATTGCATCTCCAACGGAGTGGGTTAGTATAGTTACTCTCCTCAGTTCACCACTGGCTTGTTTTCCCAGGTCCTAGTTCACGGGATCTCCGATCACATAGGTTGGGTTACCACCATGGCAACTCATGTGGGTCTCATACCCATCTCCCTCGATGCATTATCTATCACAACACGTGATAGCCCTTTTGTAAAGGGATCTGCCAGATTCTTAGCCGTATGGACATAGTCCAACGCTATCACTCCGGAGTTTCTTAATTTTCTGACAGCTTTTAATCTCATTCTTATGTGTTTGGTGGACTTCATGTTGTCCTTTGAACTCTTCACCTTGGTGATGACAGTCTGATTATCACAGTTCATAAGGATAGCCGGAACCGGTTTATCAACCAATGGCAAGTCCATCAAAAGATCTCAAAGCCATCTCGCTTCAACACCAGATGTGTCTAATGCCGTTAATTCTGCTTCCATTGTCGATATCGTTAAGATCGTTTGCTTGCAAGACTTCCAGGAAACAGCGCCACCTCCAAGAGTAAACATATACCCAGTTGTGGCCTTCATCTCATCAGCATCAGAGATCCAATTCGCATCACTATACCCTTCAAGTACCGACGGGTATCCGGTATAGTGAAGTCCGTAGTTCATAGTACCTTTCAGATAGCGCATAACTCTCTCAACAGCATGCCAATGTACATCACCCGGTTTGGAAACAAACCGGCTCAGTTTGCTCACAACAAACGCGATGTCAGGCCTCGTTGCGCTCGCTAGGTACATCAATGAACCAATGATTTGAGAGTATCTCAATTGATCTTTAGCCATGCCTTTGGACTTTCGAATCAATACACTAGGATCATATGGTGTTTGAGATGGTGTGCAGTCTGAATATCTAAAAAGACTCAACACCTTCTCAACGTAATGGGATTGCAGAAGTGTGATCCCACCCTCATTATCTCTCAGTAGCTTGACGTTTAAGATAACATCAGCCACACCAAGGTCTTTCATCTCAAAGTTCTGAGATAGAAATGATTTGACCTCCTCAATGACTTTGAGGTTTGTTCCGAATATCAGTATGTCATCAACATACAAGCACAGTATAACTCCTTTGCCCCGACCATGGCGATAGTATACACATTTGTCAGCCTCATTAACAACGAAACCAACAGATGTCAGAGTTGTATTAAACTTATCATGCCATGGCTTAGGTGCTTGTTTCAGGCCATATAAAGATTTTATCAACCTACACACCTTTCTTTCCTGACCATCTACCACAAAGCCATCAGGCTGTTGCATGTAGATTTCCTCCTTTAGCTCTCCATTTAGAAAAGCCGTCTTAACATCCATCTGATGGACGAGAAGACCATGTGAGGCCGCCAACGAGAGTAATACTCGAATGGTGGTCAGTCTAGCCACAGGTGAATAAGTATCAAAGAAATCTTCCTCTTCTTGCTGGTCATAGCCCTTGGCCACAAGCCTAGCCTTGTACTTTTCAATCGTACCATCGGGCCTAAGCTTCTTTTTGAACACCCACTTACATCCCAGTGGTTTGCAACCATAGGGACGGTAAGTGATCTCCCATGTCCCGTTAGCCATGATGGAATCCATCTCGCTACGGACCGCATCCTTCCAGTAGTCAGCTTCTGGAGAGGCATACGCTTCTGAAATAGAGGTGGGAGTATCATCCACGAGGTACACGAAGAAATCATCACCAAAGGTCTTTGCAGTCCTTTGTCTCTTGCCCCTACCAAGGGTTTCCTCGTCATCCTCCTCAGGATTTTCATCATGTGTTTGTTCATAATATTCCATAGGGATGGCAGGTTCAGGAGTCTCCTCAGATTCTTGTCTAGAAGTGCTTTGCATATCTCTCATAGGAAAAATATCCTCAAAGAATGTAGCATCCTTAGACTCCATAATTGTACCGATCTTCTGGTCAGGTACCTCAGATTTCACTACTAGAAATCGATAGCCAATGTTGTTCTTATCGTAACCCAAATTAATGCACTCCATGGTCTTATGTCCAAGCTTACGCTTTTTCGGGATCGGCACGTTGACTTTCGCCAAACAGCCCCAAGTGCGCAAGTACGAGAGTGTCGTCCTTCTCTTTGCCCATTTCTCATAGGGAGTGATCTCACTATCCTTTGTCGGAACTTTATTCAGGACATGACATGCCGTCAATATAGCCTCCCCCCACCATGCCTTGGATAAACCCGATGTATCTAACATGGCGTTAACCAAATCAGTTAGAGTACGGTTTTTTCGCTCGGCAACCCCGTTTGACTGGGGTGAATAGGGAGGCGTCCTCTCATGAATAATGCCGTGTTCCGCACAGAAGGAATCAAACTCACTCGAGAAGTACTCTCCACCACGATCTGACCGGACTCGTTTAATTTTCTTTTCAAGTTGATTTTCAACTTCTGCCTTATAGATTTTAAAGTAGTGTAGAGCCTCATCTTTAGTATTTAACAGATACACATAGCAATATCTAGTGGAATCATCTATCAATGTCATGAAGTATCTCTTTCCACCTTTAGTCAACACACCATTCATCTCGCAAATATGAGAATGTATGAGTTCTAATGGTGCCAGGTGTCTCTCCTCCGCGGCCTTATGAGGCTTGCGAGGTTGCTTAGCTTGCACACATGAAAGGCACTTAGAACCTTTGGCTAAAGTGAAACTCGGGATTAAATCCAACTTGGCTAGCCGCATCATAACACCAAAACTAATGTGACAAAGACGTGAATGCCAAACTTTAGATTCATTAACATCCAATGAATATGGTTCACGACTTTATTACAAAAATCTGCGAGGGAAAGGCGGAACATCCCTCCGCTCTCATAACCTTTTCCAACAAAGAGTCCATATTTTGTAACAACTAATTTATTAGACTCGAAAACCAACTTAAACCCTTCTCTACATAGAAGGGAGCCACTAACGAGACCCTTCTTGATGGCGGGGACATGCTGCACGTTCTTCAGCTGCACGATCCTTCCCGAAGTAAACTTCAGATCGACCGTTCCAACACCATGAACAGAAGCACTCGCGCCATTCCCCATCAATACGGACCCGTGACTGGTGACCTGGTAAGAAGTGAACAATGAAATGTCAGCACACACATGAACACCGGCACTTGTGTCCACCCACCAATCGTTGGGTTGAAACACTGAAAAAACAGTAAATAAATTACCGTACCCAGATGCACCATTCTCATTGTTGCCCACAATCATGTTGACAGACTTGGAGTCCTGTCCTGACTTCTTGTACTTGTTTGGGCACTTGTTGGCCCAATGTTCAACCGAACCACAAGTAAAACAGCCCTCGTCCTTCTTGTTCGTCTTGAAGGTCTTCTTACCCTTCTTCTTAAAGTCGGTATTGTGTTGGACACCGTTCTTTCCCTTGGGCTTGTGGGAGTTGAAGTTCTTCTGGTTCACCATGTTGGAAACAGAAGTCCCTTCGGCCCCTTTTCCGTGCGAGTCTTTTGCCCTCGAATTCTGCTCAACACTCAGATGGCCAATGACATCCTCCACAGAGAATTCACGCCTCTGATGTTTCAGAGTGGTGGCAAAGTTCCTCCAAGAATTAGGGAGCTTAGCGATTATGCAGCCCGCGACAAACTTGCCCGGTAACTCACACTTGAGAAGCTCAAGTTCCTTAACAATGCATATTATCTCATGAGCCTGCTCCAATACAGGACGGTTTTCAACCATCTTGTAATCGTGGAACTGCTCTATAATATACATCTCGCTCCCTGCATCGGCGGCCCCGAATTTAGATTCGAGCGCCTCCCACAAGTCCTTGGCGACATGCACATGTAAATATGCGTCGACCAGTTTATCTCCGATCACGCTAAGAACTGCTCCGAGAAACACAACGGTAGCCTCCTTGAACACCTTCTCCTGTTCAGGAGCAATCGTTCCCGTGGAGACACCGGTGACCCAGAACATGTTCATAGCCGTGAGCCATAACATGGTCTTAGTCTGCCAACGCTTGAAGTATGTACCGGTAAACTTATCCGGTTTCAGTGCAGCGGCAAAGCCACTTGCCGAGAAATTCCTACACATAATAGGTTTTTGGATTGTTGAGTAAATAGGCAATTTCTCGATTAAATTAATCCATGAGTAAATCACTAGAATGGCATTGACTAAGTTGATGACGTACTGACTCTGATCTAAACATGCACGTACTAAGCAAACAGTAGACAAATCTACACATACTGCTAGTACTGCTAATATGAAAATAATCAGGAGCGGGATAAACGAGTTATACCCTCCAGTAGGCCACGCAGAGGCCGCGGCTTTGGTGGCAGCAGCGGCATCCTCGGCGGCCTTCTTGTCGGCTTCAGCTTTCTCGGCGGTGGCACGGTCGGCGTCGGTGGACATGGTGATGATGAAGGCGACGCGAACGTAGAGGAAGTAGACGATCGGAACGAGCAGTCGCGTAATCGCTGCCCAAAAACCTATTCGCCCCTCACCCCATACAGGAACCAGAAGGGCGTGGTTTCGGAGACCTGCTCTCCCATCGACCGTGTACGCGGCGGACGGGATGGAGTCACCGGCGGCAGCAGCAGCAAAGGAACGATGGTTGGCGTGCGCGTGAGCAGATGTGATCTGTTCGTGGCGGCTAGGGTTAGGAGACACCGCATACTTATAGGCGCAGCCGCGTGGAGAGACGTTGGCTCGACCCACGTCCGAGTCCGTGACAGCCCACGATCCGACGTCTCAGATCGTGGCCCAGCTGTCAGAAAACTCTCCGTTAGTGACTGGCAAAAACAAGCGCGTAGATGTGAGCTCGGCTCGGCTCAATCCCGCAACCCGCGGCGCGTCGTGACGAGGCATGGCGTGGCGAGGCGGGCGGCGGAGGAGGAGTGCGCGAGGGCCTCTTCTCTTCTCAAGCTCCAATAGCATGTAGAAGAGAAACCCTTATAAACCACTCCAACTCTCCTTCCACTTCCGGGGTGGGACTAAACTTCCCACCACACCTAGTGCCATATAACCCACATGGGCCCTTAGAGATTTTTCAGAAATTGCAATATGGGCCTAGAGCCCATCTCAGATTTCAGCAGTTCCTTCCCATCCAAAAGGTAGTACTAGTACTTATTCCTTGATTCCCGTGCAAACATTGCTCTGCTGTTTCGGCCTATACCTGGGACGCGGAGTAGTAGACTAGTAGTAGTATATTTGATTTCAATCAGGAAGCTAATTGCCCCTGGCCTGGAAGTAGGAGGAGCAGTGATTTATATAATCGCCTGGTGATTTGGCAATTGTACGACCGGACCTTGTGTTCTGTTCAGGAAACGCACGCTGCGTAAGTTTTTATTGGATCTGACCCAGCATCTTGCACGAGGATGTCTAAGAGAAAGAAAAATCCAATGCGCTGATCCGATTGCCCTGTGACACCGCAAATGGAATTCTTGTCGGTCTTGTCGACGTACAGATGCAAACGCATCGTAGAGCGGCTTGCAACAGAATTGATCTTCGATCAGAAAAATCACGACGGTGGCAACGTACGGAGAAAACCATAACTTCTTGTAAAAACTTGAATTTGCTGACTCTGTCCAAGGTTGTCCCACGCCGGGTTTACTCTGCCCAATATTTCCATGCCAGCTCATCTTCGATCGAAAAATCGCGATGGCGGCTGCCAACTTGCAATCCTAAAAACCTGTCAATATTGATCTTCGTACATGCCGTTCCCACTGCTCACCAATGATGAAGATCCTTTTTAATCTGTTCTTTTTCATTCAAAAAATTGCGAACTTCTCGATCCCTAGGAAAGATCCCTTCAAAAACTGAACATCACTGTGCGCAGGCCCCACGGTGAGCGCCAACTGTCGTGGAATTGTCACAGCAGATGTCCTAGTGTGAGGACTTAGTCGTGAGGCCAACACATCTATGTAGTAGCTTGAAGGGGTTGGTCGGAATCGAGAGATGCAAGGTTTTACCCTGGTTCGACCCCTCATGGTGGAGGTAAAAGCCTACATCCTGCTTCATTGATATTGATGATGATGATCACGATTAAAAAGGCGCTCTATCTCTGGAGCTCTTGAGTTGTCTGTCTAAACCTAACTTGTCCCACCTGTGAAACATGTCCCCTTTGGGATGCCCTGGCCCTCCTTATATATGTTGAAGGGGAGGCTTACATGACTAGTCCTATTAGGATTAGGATTACTATATTACAAGTGGAGTCCTAGTCTTGCTTCATTTGTAAGGGAATATTCCTTATGCTTTCCTCTTAAGCCGGCCTACCATAACATAAGTCGGCCTTCCTTGAACCACCTACTGGGCCTCCGGGTCTTGTTGCTCCTCTAACCCGCTGGCCGGGTCATCAATGAGTCACGTGGCTCGGCCAGGTCATCGGTGAGTGGAGAGATCCGGGCGGGTCACTTAGTGAGTCGCCAAGTCAGGGCGGTTCACCAGTGAGTCGCCAAGTCCGGCCGGGTCATACCGCGGGGTATATCCCCGACAGGATCTGCAATTAGCTCTCGTGCTTCTTGAGCCGACTGAGTTCGATCAATTCTACAACATGGCACTAAAGCAAGAAGCTGCTCAGCTCAAGTGTGTGGCATCTAAGAACAGAGTCAGGGATGCAGTTCAATCTTATTCTTCATCACAAGTGGTAGCTAAGCAACATAAGTTCTGGTTGCATCCTCCTCCATTTCGCCAGCCCTACCAGCAAAAGAGCAAAGGTGGCAATGGATCTTCCCACCCAGCCAACCCAAGCTATCAGAACAAAGCTCAGTCTCATACTCCAAGGCCAAGTGCTCCTTATCACCGGCCGCTCTCAGAGGTTACTTGCAACAAGTGTCAGCAGAAAGGGCACTATGCAAACAAGTGTTTCAACCAAAGGCGCCTTCCGCCTCCTCCTCCTATGAGATCAACCAGCAATGCAGTGGTCAAGCATATTCCCAAGCATGCTAAGGTGAACATGTTGAATGCAGCTCAGGCAGAGGATTCTTCAGAAGTGATCATGGGTAACCTTCAAGTTAACTCTCTTCCTACAAAAGTTCTTTTTGACACTGGTGCATCGCATTGTTTCATGTCAAGATCATTTGTTTCAAAGCATGACTTTGTTTCAGAAATGTTGGGAAAACCCATGGGAGTTGTTTCTCCGGGCTCTACTATGAGGGCTACCATGATGATTCCGGATGTTTCCATCAAGATGGGTGACTGTAGATTTCTGTCTTCTCCAATGGTTCTTGGTGACTCTGATATTGATCTAATTCTCGGCATGGACTGGCCTTCTAAGCACAAGGCTCCGCTTGATTGTGCTGCCAGGCAGATTCAATTGACACACTCTTCTGAGGATGTGATCATCTATGCCACTCGTGACAAAACCATTTGACTGTGTTTTCCCATTGAGAAGGGTCAGTTGAATGCCATCTCTCAGATTACAGTCGTTTGTGAATACCAAGACGTCTTTCCAGAAGAGCTCCCGGGAATGCCTCCTCACCGGCCAGTTGAATTCGTTATCGATCTTGAGCCTGGCACGGAACCTGTTTGCAAGCATCCTTACAAGCTTGGACCAGAGGAGTTGAAGGAGTTGAAGAAACAACTCGATGAACAAGAGTGCATGGGTCTGATTAGACCAAGTTCATCTCCATGGGATTGTGGTGTCCTTTTTGTCAAGAAAAAGGATGGAACAAAACGACTCTGCGTCTACTACCGTCCATTGAATAAGAAGACAATAAAGAACAAGTATCCACTTCCCAACATCAATGATCTTTTTGAGCAACTTAAAGGTTCTCAAGTTTTCTCCAAGCTTGACCTCCGTATGGGTTATCATCAGATTCATATTCGTGAACAAGATATTCTCAAGACAGCATTCAGAACAAGCTACGGTTCTTATGAATATACTGTCATGTCTTTCGGCCTTGTCAATGCTCCTCCAACGTTCTCTCGCATGATGAACTTCATATTCAACCCTTACACAAATGATTTCGTCCTGGTGTATCTCGATGATATCTTGGTCTTTCCCAAGAATAAGGAGGATTATGCCAAGCATTTGAGATTGGTGCTTAACAAACTCAGAGAGCATCAATTCTATGCGAAGTTTTCCAAGTGTGAGTTCTGGCTTGACGAAGTTCTTTACCTTGGTCATATCATCTCCGCCAAGGGAATCACTGTTAATCCCGAGAAGGTGTCTACAATTGTGAATTGGGAGCCTCCTCAGAATGTTAAGCAGCTCCGCAGTTTTCTTGGGCTTGCAAGTTATTGTCGAAGATTCGTTGAGAATTTCTCTAAGATTGCAAAGCCTCTTTCCAACCTCCTCCAGAAGCACGTCAAGTATGTCTGGACGCTTGAATGTGACATTGTTTTCAACACCCTCAAAGAGAAGCTGGTCACAGCTCCTGTCTTGACTCCTCCTGATGAATCCAAGCCATTTGAAGTTTTCTGTGATGCCTCCTTACAAGGTCTCGATGATGTGTTAATGCAAGAGAAGAAAGTTGTGGCTTATACCTCTCGCCGGTTGAAGCCCAATGAAAGGAACTACCCCACTCACGTTCTTGAGTTGGCGCTAGTTGTCCATGCATTATTAACATGGAGACATCTCTTGTTGGGAAGGAAAGTGAACATCTTCACAGATCAGCCTCATGTACATCTTCACTCAACCCAACCTCAACCTCAGGCAGACTCGATGGGTCGAAATGATTCAAGAAAACAATCCGAGTATTGAATATACTCCAGGCAAGGCCAATGTCATTGCAAATGCTTTGAGCAGGAAGGGTTACTGCAACAATTTAATTCTCAAGCCCTTCCAACTGGACCTTTGTGAAGCTTTCCGCAAACTGAATCTCCAAGTTGTTCCTCAAGGCTTTCTTGCCAACCTCCAAGTCTCTCCTACTTTGTAAGATCAAATTCCTAAGGCACAACTCCTGGATGCCATGGTGAAGAAGGTGAACCATGGGATTGCCAAGAGCCAACCCAAATACAAGTGCTATCGCGTTGACGACAAAGACACTCTATTCTTCGAGGACCGGAATGTGGTTCCTAAAGGTGATCTAAGGAAAGTCATTATGAACGAGGCGCACAATTCCCTTCTATCCATTCATCCTGGAAGTACGAAGATGTACCATGACCTCAAGCAGTCGTATTGGTGGACTCGAATGAAGCGAGAAATTTCTCAATTCGTAAATGAATGTGATGTTTGCAGAAGGGTGAAAGCAGAACACCAACGACCAGCTGGTCTCCTCCAACCTCTTACTATTCCAGAATGGAAGTTTGACCATATCGAGATGGACTTCGTGACTGGATTTCCCAAGTCCAAGCGTGGAAATGATGCTATCTTCGTTGTCATCGACAAGCTTACAAAAGTGGCTCATTTCCTTCCAATCAAAGAATCTATCACATCAGCTCAGTTGGTAGAGCTATACACCTCCAGGATTGTCTCCTTGCACGGCATTCCACAATTGATATCTTCAGATTGTGGAAGCATCTTCACTTCTAAGTTCTGGGACTCCTTCCAGAAGGCCATGGGCACCCACATTCGCTTCAGCACAGCTTTCCATCCTCAAACTAGTGGCCAAGTCGAGCGAGTCAATCAAATCCTTGAAGATATGCTTAGGGCTTGTGTCATTTCCTTCGGTATGAAGAGGGAAGATTGTCTTCCTTATGTCGGGTTCTCCTACAACAACAACTTTAAAGCGAGTTCGGGCAAGGCCCCATTCGAATTTCTCTATGGAAGGAAGTGCCGTACTCCTCTCAATTGGACAGAGACTGGTGAACACCAACTTCTTGGCAATGACTTAATCACAGAAGCAGAAGAAATGTGTAAAGTCATCCGTGAACATCTCAAAGCCGCGTAATCATGCCAGAAGAGTTACTATGATAGAAAGCACTGTGACTTGGCTTTCGAGATCAGAGACCATGTCTACCTACGCGTCTCTCCAATGAAAGGTTCTCGTCGCTTCGGTATCAAAGGGAAGCTTGCCCCTAGATACGTGGGTCCTTTCAAGATCATTGGCAAAAGAGGCGACCTCACCTATCAAGTTGAGCTTCCGTCCAACTTCGCAAATGTGCACGATGTGTTTCACGTGTCATAGCTTCGCAAGTGCTTCAAGACTCCTGAGCACACCATCAACTTCAAAGAGATTGATCTCCAAGATGATCTATCTTATCATGAGCGTCCATTGTTATTCTTGAAGAAACCGAGCACAAGTCAATCAAATTCCTGGAAGTGAAGTGGTCACACCATTCCGACCGAGAAGCCACCTGGGAACGCGAGGACCACCTCCATTTTGAATATCCGGAGTTCTTTCAGTCCTAGATCTCGGGATGAGATCCTCTCCTAGTGGTGGAGTGTTGTAGCACCCCGGATGTAACTTTCCATATTTGTAACTATGACTCTTGCCATTTTGGGTTTTAAGTTATGAGATTCCCTTCGTGGTTGGGTTTTGTCTTTGTTTTGCATTTTGTTCATGTCATGCATTTCATATCGTGTCATCATGTGCATCGCATTTGCATTCGTGTTCGTCTCATGCATCCAAGCATTTTCCCCGTTGTCCGTTCCGCAATCCGACACTCCCACATGCACCGGCGCACCCCTGTTGTCTCTTTTCGAGAGCGGCTGTTAAACGTTCTCGGAATGGATCGAGATTTGCCAAGTGGCCTTGGTACACCACCGGTAGACCGCCTGCCAAATTTTGTTCCATTTGGAGGCCGTTTGATGCTCCAACGGTAAACCGGGTAACCGTAAAGGCCTCTTGTGTGTTGCAGCCCAACACCCCTCCAAAACAGCCCAATAACCCATCTAAACCACTTTCATGTCCTCCGTTGTCGAATCACGATCATGCAGGCGAAAACTACACCTCATTTGGACACTCCAAACTCCCCCTGCCTATAAATATGTGCATCTCCCCCGAAATCCCGGTCTAACCCTAGCTTCTTCCTCCTGCCGCCGCCGGACGTGTCCACCGCCGCCATCGGATGTGTCCACCGCCACCCTCCAAACAATCCGCCACCTCCATGTGGCTCCCACGCCTCCTCTCTCTCCTCCCCGTCGCCAGGCCCGCCCCGGGCCGCACCCGGGCCACCTCACCCGCGCGCCGCCGACTACCTCATCGCCGTCCTCTCCTCCTCCATCCGCCACTCCGCCGCGTGCTTCGCCGGTGCCGCCCCGCCGCCCTTCTCCGGCCCCGCCGCCTTGCTCCGCTCCTTCGCCGGCTTCGCCGCCCCACCACCACTCGC
>NC_041390.1:265430507-265461009 GCF_002162155.2 Triticum dicoccoides | reverse complement strand
TCCTCGCCGCCGGCCGCCGCCCTCCGCCGCCGCCGCCGTCCCTCGTCGCCGGAGTAGCTCCTCTGGTGAAACTCCGGCGAGATCTGTAGTAGGGTGGACAAGATGCACCTTGTGCGCCAACCAAATGTCTCCCCGTGCCCGGATCCCTCCGTCCCGGAACATCTTTGTCTAGTTTTCGCGGGGTAAAAATCACCAAAGTCCTGAAATCCTGATATTTTATGCCCCTGTTCATCATGTCATATCTCCGCGCTTGTTTCTCCAAATGATGTATATGATATATGCAATTGTTTGCCTCGATGAGCTCTTAAAGTTAGAAGCATTTCCATGCATGATACTGTATATTATGATGCCATTTTCATTGATGCAAGAGTACTATAAAATGTTAACTGTTGTTACTTATCATATCATGGTGATTTGCCATTTTTGTCACATTTGATGTGTGCATTATTTGGGCATGAGGTCTACATATGTTTTGAACTACAATATGCCATCTATACATGGGTGCTTGTCTTGTATTTTTGTGATCTATGTGGTGTCTAGCACAAGCATGCAAAGTAGCCTTCGCAATGTTGTTGTTTTCAGGGACTTAGGTTTTTGCTAAGTCTTTTCTAGCTATTATTTTGATGCTATGTATACTTGATGCTAAAGTGAGATCCATGCTTATTTTGGGATACTTCAGTAAGGATGTCTTGAACATGTGGTTACGCTCTTTCCATCCATGCCCCTATTTGTAATTATGGAGTTGTGTAGCATGTCTTGTTCTTTCTCTACTTTTGCTATAAAATGTTCATGACAGAATGTTAACATGTTAATCAAATTTTCCATGGTTGTTACTAGTGATCCATGCATCCTTTGAGCTTTCTATTGCCATGGTTAGCTTGATGAACACGTCATCTTGCTATTGGTATCCTTGTTTTGTCATGCAATGCTTTGTGGTGAGTGATTTGAGCTCGCAAAGTTGCCTTCATAAATCTGTTTATGCCATGCTCTGTTTTTCTGCTAAGTCTGAAACTGCTAACAAAACTTGCTATGTTTAGATGGGTGCTATCATATCTTCTGTGCCTTTTTGGCTCATGATCAGTAAGGGACATTTGTTCTATGATTTTAGTAGAATCATGCCATGTCTTTGTTTGCTATGGTATGTTCCGGTAGCATGTTGTTTGCTTGCTCTAAACTTTGCTTCCTAATGTTGTTTTTGACATGTTAATATTTTCACCAAGTTTGTGATGCTGATGTCTTTTGCACTTTTGCCATGCTTGTTTCAACCTGTTCTAGTGTGTTTTAGCCATATCTCAGTGTTCATGTTTTGTCAAACATCTCTTGTACATCACTGCCATATGCTTTGTTGCTATGTTCGAGTGCACTAGCTTAGTTTCTTGTTGCATTCTAAGTGGCATCATGCTGTTAATCGCAGAATTGTGCCATTCTTGTTTTGCTTGCCATTGGAAAACCGTGCATCCGTTTCCGGTGATCTTTATATATATTTCAACCGAAATCATCTCATCTTTCCAGCAGCACACTTGGTTTGCCAAGTTGATGCCTTGATCCTTCTTCCTCTTCCGGAGCATGCATATGCATTGCGTATCATGACATGTTTTGCATCATGTTGCTTGTGCATTGCACGTGATTGATTGTTGTTCCATTGCTTGTGTTCTTGCTTTGGGTAGAGCCGGGAGACAAGTACGTGACCGAGGAACCTGTTGAGTATGCTAACGAAGATCAAGCTTTCGACAACTCTGAGAACATTGCACGCAAGATGACCATACCCTCGAAATCACTTCTATCTTTGCTTGCTAGTTGTTCGCTCTATTGCTATGTCGCGCTACCTACCACTTGCTTATCATGCCTCCCATATTGCCATGTCAAGCCTCTAACCAACCTTTCCTAGCAAACCGTTGTTTGGCTATGTTACCGCTTTTGCTCAGCCCCTCTTATAGCGTTGCTAGTTGTAGGTGAAGTTGAAGTTTGTTCCATATTGGAGCATGGATATTTGTTGGGATACCATTATTATGTCGTATTTAATTTAATGCATCTATATACCTGGTAAAGGGTGGCAGGCTCGGCCTTATGCCTGCTGTTTTGTTCCACTCTTGCCGCCCTAGTTTCCGTCATACCGGTGTTATGTTCCTTGATTTTGCGTTCCTTACGCGCTTGGGTGTTATGGGAACTCCTTGACAGTTCGCCTTGAATAAAACTCCTCCAGCAAGGCCCAATCTTGGTTTTAACATTTGCCACCTAAGCCTTTTCCCTTGGGTTTTTGCGAGCCCGAGGGTCATCTTTATTTTAAACCCTCGGGCCAGTGCTCCTTTGAGTGTTGGTCCAAACTAGAGCACCGTGCAGGACCGTCCCTTGGCAACTTGGGTTATGTTGGTACCTATATGCTTAGCTTATCTGATGTGCCCTGAGAACGAGATATGTGCAGCTCCTATCGGGATTTGTTGGCACAGTCGGGTGGTCTTGTTGGTCTTGTTTTACCATTGACGAAATGTCTTGTAACTGGGATTCCGAGACTGATCGGGTCTTTTCGGGAGAAGGAATATCCTTCATTGTCCGTGAGAGCTTGTGATGGGCTAAGTTGGGACACCCCTGCAGGGTATAAACTTTCGACAGTCGTGCCCGCGGTTATGTGGCAGATGGGAGTTTCTTAATATCTGGTTATAGAGAACTTGACACTTAACTTAATCAAAATGAATCAACCGCGTGTGTAGCCGTGATGGTCTCTTTTCGGCGGAGTCTGGGAAGAGAACACGGTCTTGTGTTATGCTTGAACATAAGTAGCTTCAGGATCACTTCTTGATCACTTATAGCTTCTCGACCGTGCGTTGCTTCTCTTCTCGCTCTTATTTGCGTATGTTAGCCACCATATATGCTAGTGCTTGCTGCAGCTCCACCTTACTACCCTTTCCTACCCCTTAAATAGTCTTGATCTCGCGGGTGTGAGATTGCTGAGTCCTCGTGACTCACAGATACTTCCAAACAGTTTCAGGTGCCGAGGATACCAGTGCAGGTGACGATACCGAACTCAAGTGGGAGTTCAACGAGGATTCAGGTTGTTACTATGTTTCCTTTCCGGATGATCAATTGTGGAGCCTAGTTGGGACAATCGGGGATCTAACATTTGGGGTTCTCTTTCTTTATTTTGGTTCCGTAGTCGGACCTTTGTTTGTACCTTGGATGATGTATGGATTATTTATGTATTATGTGAAGTGGCGATTGTAAGCCAACTCTTTATCCCTTTCTTATTCAGTACATGGGATGTGTAAAGATTACCCCTCTTGCGACATGCCTACCATGCGGCTATGCCTCTAAGTCGTGCCCCAACATGTGGGAGATATAGCCGCATTGTGGGTGTTACAGGCGCCCTACCAGAGAAGAAGGCCAAGAAGAAGGTCAAGGGGACCTGAAGTGGCCTCCGCCATAAAGGCACTTCGGAAGTGACGTCCGAAGACGCCGAAACCTATTCATCCCCCGTTGCTGAGGACGACAAGGAGGAGGAGGAGTAGGAAAGTAACTTTCCCTCGAGGGGAGAAGGAAGAAAAGGGGGGCCTCCATGGATCTGGAGGCAGAGGTGCCCAAGAAGGGGAGGGTCCCCCTCGCGGGCAACTCTGCGTTGGATACGGACATCAGCTCTGAGTGGCGCCCCAGGGAGAAGCCCCTGGCCGAATCGTAAGTACTCAAAAGCACCTATGAACACATATATCTAACTTTTTATTTTATGGTTTTAATGTGTCGAATGATGCGCTCCAGTCCGGCTCACGCCCGCCCCCTGCGATTCTCATCTTCGGGGAACTCGCTCGATCCAAAGGTGATGGGCAATGAGTCACTTCTAGAGGCCTCCTCTCCCAAGGACACGGACGACGCCGAGGTGTTGTCCCGAAGGACCTTCCCAGGCCAGGGAGAGGAACAGGAGGCCGTCAGGGCGGCGCCATAAGGCGAGACCTTGGCCGCCGGACACATGGGGGAGCAAATCCCCCCGGAGACTGGCGATGGGGGCCATGTCCAATTCGGCCTCTAGCTGGACAATATTCCGGAGGCCCATAAGGCTCGGGAATCAGGCAAGCAGCCTCCTTCACGAGAAGGAGGTGCACCTATTCCGCCGGTGACCTCTGTCCATTCAGAGGCGCCGGATACCTTACTGGAAGCACTGCAAAGTGCTTCCATTGTTGAAGAACACCGTACACTCATGGGTACGGTGGTTGAGAGGGTTCGGTCTACTAAGAGCGGACTTACCGAAGCCTGCGCCAGCCTTCTGACATTCTTCAAGGTATGCGACGTAATATATGCAAAAAAGAATATCATAGTATAGACAATAACCCCTGAGACATTGTCCGGTGCTCGAAAAGAGAAGCCGGACAGAGGACCAAATAATTTTCGCAGGAGACTAACCAATATATGTCTATATGAATAAGCAGGTGTCGATGCTGGCTGCAACCTCTCATTCTGTCGTAGTCTCTAAATTGAAGCAGAGTTTGGAGCGGGCCGAGGAAGAGCTCGGCCATGTTAAAACACAACTAGAGGACCAGCAAGGTATGCAATGGTCTATTCGGATGTAGAAAGACATGAATTGTGTATGTTGATCATACTATCATGATATTTCGAAGGAGCTGCGACCGAGGTGGAGACACTCAAAAAGTCGCTAGCCGAGGTCCAAGACAAGGCGGCGAAGGAACAAGCCGCCCATGAAAAGCACAAGGAAAGGGTCGGGGAGGTACAACAGGAGCTCCAGGACACCGCAAAGAAATGCGAGTCCTTGGAGCGCAAGATTTCGGACCAAGAGTCTGAACTTGCTAAGGCCCACCAAAGCGCGCAAGAGGCCCGGGCTGAAGCCCAGGTGTTGGTGTACAAAAAGAGGGGTACACTTTTTGTACCCCTATAACTGTGCACGGGCAGTCTGAGCCGCGGATACCACCACACCAAGCAAGGCAAGGGAGGTGAGCCAGGGTAAGACCGAAGCTCAAGAGAACTAGAACGACACCAAGGCAAAGACCACGGAGAGCAAAGGGGACGAAGCGGACTCCCCTGGCAAGATCCTTGCCGGGAGACAGTTCTAGCAGCCCCGACAAGACCCTTGCCGCGGCGACTCGTCCCGCGCCTACGGAGCAAATCACCCTTGAGTCCACTGCCCCCAAAGGGCAAGGATTCGGGAGACATCCCCGTGGCGGCATGCAGATCTTTGTGAAGACATTCAAGATCAGATACGCACTAAGGAGACGACAACCCTTGGCGGGATCCCAGCCGAGGAAGACCACAAGGCCCCCGGCAAGCGGCTTGCCGGGGATGAAAGCAGGCGCCTCGGCAAGACCCTTGCCGGGGCCCTGGCAAGGCCCCTGCCGAGGACACCCGCAGGGCCACCATCAGGCCCACGCCGACTAAACCTCCACCACCGCATGCATGCAGCTGCCGACCCAACCAGCTGGGCAGGCACCTGCGTGGCGGCATGCAGATCTTCATGAAGACCCACCACCGCGCCACCTCAGCTGCCTGCCTACCTACATGGCATCGCAGGCGTCGCTGGCCAGGGCGCGTGTCGACACAAGAAGGAGCGGCGACAGACGAGACGGATCTCTCCCCCGTCCCCGATAAAGCAAGGACACCTAGGCAAGACTCATTAAATGTGCCTTGTCATCTAATGCGAGGGATAACCTCGCATCACTGTACCCTTTCCACCTCCTGTGTGCCACTGTGGCAACCCCTTTTTCTATAAAAGGAGGCCCGAGGCGACCAGGAGAAGGATTCGGCTTTTTGGAGCTCCTCACGCCCCATAGCTAGCTCAAGAACACAGATATACAATCCACCAAAGCAGGAGTAGGGTTTTACGCATCCTCGCGGCCCGAACCTAGATAAACGAACCATGTGCTATCTATTTGATCCACTCTTCTCACGACCCCGCACCCCGCTAACCACAGTAGGGATTCTTGTGATCCCATAGGTGTCGTTCCCACCGACATCTTTGGCGCGCCAGGTAGGGGCGCAGTTGTGAGAATCTGCTTTAGCAGTTAGTTCGGCGCTTCTTCATCATCATGGCGGCCAAGAAGAAGACTACGGTGGTGGTTGGCCAGTCAGAAGCCGGACAGCCCGTCCCGACGCGGGCGAGCAGTGGACCGGTCGCAGAAAGGACCCGGGGCGCTGCTCGCGAACACCAACAGCATCCCAGCAGCCGGAGTTTGGGAGGCGGCGATGTTTGTGCGCCTGGTAATGGGCCACACGTCGCCAAATCCAAAGGCGGAGCCAAGCCCTTCGCGGGTGGAGCGGGGCCTTCCAAGGTCATCACCGCCCCGCCCGAAGGCGACGCAAGGGCCTCCAAGACTCCCACGCCAGCGCCAACAGCGCGCTCCTCCCAGGCAGCGCGAGACGAACGGCGTAATCACGCCGAAGATCCCGGGTGTCGCCGCGGGAAGAGCCCCGAGCGCCACTCCCGGGACGTAGAAGACCTGCCCACTCACCGAGGCGCTGGTGAAAACGGCATGCGACTGCGGGGTCGTGATAGAGCTCCTTCTGACATGGTCAGAAGTCGAAGCGCGTCGCGATCCGTGCAGGATTCGCTGCCACCGACGCCAGCAGAGGCCCTAGCGTGTAGTTGCTCCTCGACTTTCCTCCCACTATGGGGAAACTCAAAGAATGGAGAGCCACTATCCGAAGCCTTGTTGCGGTGGCCAACAAAGACGAACCAAGTCCGGTGGGGCCCCCGGGTCGATGCTCCGATGGAATCCCGCGGACCAGTGGCGGAAAGCCAGCGGCGCCGCGACCATGGTGCATTCACCTCTTCCCCATCCGGTACCGCGGACACCGGCTCGTCGTGACGTCGCGGGCGACGACATCTCCATAGCATCGTCTGACCCGCGGACCCACTGTAACCAGCGCCAAGTTCTTCGGGAACGAGCCCATGAAGACGCTCAAACCACTATCGAGTGCCGGCGCGGAGCGCGCCACCAGTCAGACAGGCGAGCAGGGCCTGCTGTGAATCACCCGACCCCGGAGAGCCCTGGAGGCCTACCTTATGAGGTAGGCTGTCCGGCTTTTACCCGTGAGCTGCGACAGTTCCAGTGGCCCACTCACCGCACCTTCAAACGTGACGTTGGCGAAAAGTACAACGGCAAGACTCACCCGTCTGAGTTTCTCAGCATCTACACCATCGCGATGCAAGCCGCCGGAGCCCGCGACGATAAGGTGCTTGCGAATTACTTTCCATTGGTTCTTAAACCCAATGCCATGTCGTGGTTGATGCACTTGCCGGTAGACTCTATTTCCTCCTGGTTGGATTTGTGCCATGAGTTTGTGGGCGCCTTTACTGGAGGTCACCAAGCCCATGGCCAAGCAAGCAACCTGCATGTCATTCCCCAGAAGGGAGGCGAGAGTCTGCGCAAGTATATACAGAGGTTTAGCCGGGTACAATACAATATCCCTGATGTTCACCCTCATCAGAACGTGCGTAACCGCAAGATGCGCGAAGAACTGGCAATGAACAAGGTGAAAGATGTGGCAGAACTCTATGTTCTTGCTGACAGATGTGCCCGAGCTGAAGAGGGAAGGAAGTACCCCGGTGAAGATGCCGTCATGGAAACCGACCCCTCAGATGAGGATACTGCCGCCCCGGCGAAGAAAGGCCGGCGCCGCAACAGGAAGCGCAAAGGTAAAGCTGTGCTTGCCGTCGAGGGATCTGACGACGCCGGCTCCGCCAAGAAAACCAAGGCAGATGACCCCGGCAAGGAAATTGCCAGATGTGTCACCTGCCGGGCCTTGGCGGCTGCCGAGAAGCCAGGAAACTCCGACAAGCAATACTGCAAGATCCATCGCACCAAAGGCCATGATCTCTAGAACTGCCGACAGGTTGAGCTCCTTGCTGAGAAGCAGAGGGCTGAATATGAGAGGCGGGACAAGGAGAAAGGCCAGGACGATGCTGAGGGGTCCGGCAAGAAGCGTGACGGCCAGGCGGGCCGTCGCCGCAAAGATAAACAGCAGGAGAGGCCCGCCCGGGGCCATGACAAAAAGCCAAAAGACGATGATCACGAAGAGGATGATGAGTCTGGTGACCAAGAATTTCAGAAAGCTACAGAGGCCATGTGCGTCGATGGCAGCGCCTCGCTGCATACCTCTGACCGCCAACTTAAACAGTGGGCGCGTGAGATTACAGCGGCGGAACCATCGTTTAATGCCCAAAGGCCGCTGAAGTGGTCCAGCACACCTATCATTTTTGACACTGAGGATCACCCTGATCGCACTACTGCAGTCGGGTGCTTGCCATTGTTGGTTTCACCAACAATACGCAACCTCAAGGTGACAAAGATGCTAGTCGATGGCGGGGCCGGTCTGAACTTAATCTCGCCTACCGTGATCGAGAAATTGCAGATTCCTGATGAAGACCTCGAAGAGACGGACACATTTTAGGGGGTCAACCCGTGAAGAAGTCAACCAAAGGGAAAGGTCACGTTGCCCGTGACTTTTGGGAGTGATCTGAACTACAGGACAGAAAGGATTGTGTTCGACGTTGCCAAGATCCCCTTGCCTTACAACGGGATCCTTGGCCGCCAGCGCTGGCCAAGTTCATGGCGGCGTCACATTATGCCTACAACACCCTGAAGATGCCGGGGCCTGTGACGATCATCACCGTCCCATCAGACAAGAAGGATGCGCTAATTTGCGCTGACCAACTCTACCAACAAGCAGTTGCAGTCGCCGCCACTGCTAAGGCGCTTGCTCCTGCCGCTGGAGCCACGGGAAGGCAAAAGAAGAAGACCGGTGAGACCTCAGGCACCCACTCCGGCAAGCGCACCTCTTCGGAGTGTAGCGCTCCCGTCGAGGACGTGCCAGAGAGCTCCACCGACAGAAACAAGAAGTCCAGGGCCACACCGCCGGGAACCAAGAAGGTTTCTGTCAAGGAGGGCGGCACGGGAGGAGCTTTTACCATAAGCTCCACCCTTGACGACAAATAGGAAGACGCGCTCGTCACCTTCCCACGGGCGAATGTCGATGTGTTTGCATGGCAAGCATCCGACATCCCCGGCGTTCCCAGGGAGGTGATTGAGCACCACCTTGCTGTCTGTCCTCATGTGCGGCCCGTCAAGCAGAAGGTCAGAAAGCAAGCTTTGGAACGAC
Organism: Triticum dicoccoides; assembly: GCF_002162155.2. Lineage (NCBI taxonomy): Eukaryota > Viridiplantae > Streptophyta > Magnoliopsida > Poales > Poaceae > Triticum > Triticum dicoccoides. The sequence continues at coordinate 265,451,916 of NC_041390.1, read as the reverse complement.
AAGAGTTCATCACAGAGGAGATCCGGAAACTGGAAGCAGCGGGTTTGGTAAGAGGAGTGCTCCATCCAACGTGGTTGGCCAATCCGGTGGTAGTGCGCAAGGCAAATGGGAAGTGGAGGCTGTGTATTGATTACACAGATATTAATAAGGCTTGTCCCAAAGACCCCTTCCCGTTGCCGCGCATTGACCAGATTGTTGACTCCACAGCTGGGTGTGATCTGTTGTCATTCCTCGATGCCTACTCTGGCTACCACCAGATCTTCATGACAAGGGAACATGAAGAGAAAACGGCATTCATCACCCCATGTGGCATGTATTGCTTTATACGGATTCCTTTCGGGTTGAAGAGTGCTGGTTCAACGTTTGCAAGGGCGGTCCAGATTGGTTTTGAACCCCAGCTCCATAGAAATATGGAAGCTTATATGGATGATATAGTGGTCAAAACCAAGAACAGGGCAACCCTCATATTAGATTTACAAGAAACATTTGCAAACCTACGCAAGATCAATCTCAAGCTGAACCCTGAGAAGTGCGTCTTCGGCGTCCCGTCTGGCAAGCTGCTCGGGTTCTTTGTGTCATAGCGTGGGATAGAGGCCAATCCGGACAAGATCAAAGCTATAGAGCAGATTGAAGCGCCCAAGAAAGTCAAGGATGTGCGTCGGCTTGCTGGTTGCATTGCCGCCATGAGCAGGTTCATTTCCACGTCCGCCGAGCGCGCCCTTCCCTTTTTCAAGATTTTGAAAAAGGCAGGCCCGATGGAGTGGACGCCAGAAGCCGAAGCAGCATTGCAAGATTTGAAGAGGTACCTCTCCTCCGCGCCAATACTAGTTGCGCCTAGGCCACAGGAACCGTTGCTGCTGTACCTGGCGGCAACGAACCAGGTGGTCAGCGCCGCACTAGTGGTGCAGAGAGAAATTGATGATGAGGTAATAGCAGCGACGGAGCCCGATGCCACCGATGCCGAGACGACGCGGCCAATTGAAGTGCCGCCGAAGAAGAAAATGATGCAGCACCCGGTCTACTTTGTTAGTTCCCTCCTATAGGGGGCTAGATCAAGGTACTCCGGTGTGCAGAAACTGCTCTTCGGCCTTCTTATGGCCTCGAGGAAGCTGCATCACTACTTCCAGGCGCACAAAATCACTGTCGTCACTCGCCTCCCTCTGCAACGGATATTGCACAATCCAGACGCAACGGGAAGGATCGTAGAGTGGGCACTGGAACTGTCCAGCTTTGGCCTCAAGTTTGAGAGTACCTCGACGATTCAAAGCCGACTCCTGGCGGAGTTCGTTGCAGAATGGACCGTGATGCGTGACGAAGAAACCCAAGAGACTGCTCTCCCCGGCAAGGAGGCAAGTTGCGACTGGATCATGTACTTTGATGGAGCTTTCTCCTTACAGGGCGCCGGGGCTGGCGTACTGCTTGTCGCGCCCACTGGAGAGCGCCTCAAGTACGTGATCCAGATGCACTTCCCCAGGGAGGTGTCAACAAACAATACAGCTAAGTACAAAGGGCTGCTTGCCGGTCTTAGGATCGCGGCGGACCTCAGAATCAAGAAACTCGTCATCAGAGGCGACTCGCAACTTGTCGTCAAGCAAGTCAACAAGGATTACCAGAGCCCGTTGATGAAGGCCTACGTCGATGAAGTGAGAAAGCTGGAAGAGCATTTTGACGGTATACAGGCACAATACATTCCCCGAGCGGAGAATGATATCGCCGATTACCTGTCAAAACGCGCTGCCCTCAAGCTACCTGTGGAACCAGGTACCTTTGTGCTTCGGCTAACTCAGCCATCCGTTGATCCATCAACAGAGCAGAACAAGAGGAGAAAATCAGGGCCCGGCAAGTACTTTCCCGCCGAGCTCCCCAAAGCCGCCGGCAAGGATGTAGCCGGAGACACTGAGCCCGCCACAGGATGGCTAGCTCCGACAGAGCATCAAGCTCTTGCCATGGAGACAGTCGCTCTGATAGCGGAGGAAATGCCTTTAGTCCTCGCCGTCGAGCCCTAGGCTCCAGCGTGGGCACAACATACCGTCCAATTCCTCCAAACAGGGGAACTTCCTGAGGAGCAGGAAAAAGTGGAAAAAGTAGCGCATCGCTCTACTATGTACCAGTTCGTCGATGATGTCCTGTACAGAAAGAGGCCGAACGGCGTGAAATTGAAGTGTATCCCTCGAGAGGAAGGACTGGGGCTGTTGGCGGAGATACATGGAGGCATATGTGGATCCCACATCGGGTCAAGGGCCCTTGCCGGCAAAGCGTTTCAGCAAGGCTTCTTCTGGCCCACCGCCCTCCAGGATGCGACGACACTAGTCACCAGGTGTGAAGTGTGTCAGTTCCATTCAAGGAAGCTTCATCAGCCAGCTCAAGCCCTTCAAACCATTCCTCTCTCCTGGCCTTTCTCGGTCTGGGGGCTCGACATACTCGGCCCTTTCCCCCGTGCTGTCGGGGGCTTTGAGTACTTGTACATTGCAATCGACAAGTTCACAAAGTGGCCAGAAGTGGAAGCAGTGAGGAAGGTCACAGCGCAGTCAGCCGTCAAGTTCTTCAAAGGACTGGTGTGCCATTTTGGTGTACCCAATAGGGTTATCACCGACAACGGCACGCAGTTCACAAGCCACACCTTCATGCAATATATTCAAGACCTCGGCAGCAAGGTCTGTTTCGCTTCCGTTGCTCACCCACGAAGCAGTGGTCAAGCTGAGAGGGCAAATGCTGAAGTACTGCGAGGCCTGAGGACAAAGACCTTTGACAGACTGCACAAGAGTGGAAGGTGCTGGATTGATGAATTGCCGACGGTTCTTTGGTCAATCAGAACGACACCAAATCGAGCCACTGGCCAGACACCCTTTGCCCTGGTATACGAGGCAGAAGCAGTTCTCCCCATGGAACTCATATATGGGTCACCTTGAATACTCGCTTATGACGAGCTTGAGCAAGAGCAATTGCGGCAAGATGACACAACGCTCCTTGAGGAAGATCGTCTTCGGGCGGCTGTGAGAGCAGCGCGCTACCAGGAAGCCTTGCGCCGCTACCATAGCCGCAAGGTTCATGACCGAAGCTGTGAGGAAGGCGACCTTGTTCTTCGGCGCGTTCAATCGGCCAAGAATTCCAACAAGTTGACGCCAAAGTGGGAAGGCCCTTATCAGGTAATACAACTCACTAGGCCCGGCGCAGTCCGCCTGGAGACCAAAGATGCCATTCCGGTGAGTAACTCCTGGAACATTGAGCATCTTCGCAAGTTTTACCCATGAGGCGCGGCTTGCCGGGCCCCCCAGCAAGCCACCTTTTGTACGAGCCTTGCCGATGATGCATGTAACCCTTTGTACAAAGTCAGGCGCATGCCTTGAGCATAAATAAATGAAGCGCTGGTGCCCTAAGTTATAGCATGCATGCTAGGTCGAGTCTCATCCTTGGTTAGGGTTGATAGTACTTAGTGGCGACTAACCCCTAGCTTAGAGGTCGAGTGTGCGTCTCTTTGTCTTTCTTTTGTCTTCTTTGGTTCACAGGACACACAGATATCCGTGCCGAACCACTTGGGGAGAAAAAGAAGAGGAACAGACCAGCTTCTAGCCCCCGGCAAGCCAGTATTGCCGGGGGCTGCAAGAGCAAAGATTCACCCACGACGAACCAGGGTTGCTGGGGACTGCAACTTCAGATAAGTTCTTCATCCCTTATCATGCATTCCATTATGGACTGAGGTATGTGAAACCTCATTTTCCCCTAAGCTATCGTGCTCCCATAACTCTAGGCCCTAGGGCTCATTCCTGGGGCCAAGTTTGGTCGTAGTCGCGGCAGCGAAAGGATGAAACAAGGAGCCTGAACCTGCCTCATCCCTGCCTCCACCAAAGGCGTGAGGAAGGTCGAGCGAAGAGGGGAAATGGCAAGGCCTGTTGCCGGGCATGGAAATGTTTATCTTGAAGATATCAAGGATTTACTCCTTGTCGTGGGTTCCACCCGCAAAGAAATGACCCGGCAAGCATCCCTTTTTCATTAAAAAACATTGCACTCAGGTACAGTCCATAGGGAATGAAAAACATGAATGATGGGATTACAAGTTTTAAATTCAACAAAGGCCCGAAGGCTTACAAACTAGAAAGAGATAAGGTGCCCGTAATCCCTTTCTTGTCCCTCTCCTTAGGAGGCAGGTCAAGGAGGCGAAAAGGACAAAAGGAGCGCCTAGGCGAGCGATGGGTGGCAGAAGACACCAAGAGAACATCTTGGTGGCCGTCCAAAGGCTGGATGGTGATGGCGGCGCCGGAAGCAGAGCTCGAAGACGAGGCGGCAGGACGTCAGCATGCATTGAAGGCATCGGTGTCCGCGTACTCCGACTTGACGGCTTTGCCGCCCACCCTCTTCCTCATCCGCAGCCTCCCAACGCCAGCCGCCCAAGCAGACGACCCCGAGAAGTTCAGGGAGCCGGCGACACGGATGATGGGGTCGCCGGTGCCACACGGAGCGGCACCCGACACCTAGTCGGACCCGTCATCCTGCCGCCTACTACCCTCGTCGTCGCTGCCGCTGTCCTCCTCGTCACTCCCGCCCGAGAAGGAGTCTTCACTATCAGAAGAGCTCTCCACGCAGCACCTTGCACGGATCCCAAAGAGCTCGAAGACCTTGACGGAGAGAAGTCCACCCTCCATCAGCTTAAAATGGAGAGTGAGCCCCTCCATCCAGCGGTGGATATGAGCAAACGTCTTCCATCCCCGACGAAGATACATCACGTGAGGGGCGGGGAAGTTGACGCGGACCCGCGTGCCACTGATCCCGCAGCCCCTCATGTGCAGCCACAACGACTCCGGCGGATCCAGCTCCATCTCCCGCGCAAATGGAGTCGGGATACAAAGGCGACGGCGCAGTGGCCGATGCAGCCTGATGAAGAACTCACAAGGGTCATCCCCAACATGGCCCTCCATTGGAGGAGGAGCTGCTGGCAGAGGCGAGGTTGGCACGCCGCCCCGTACTCCCCTTCCCCGAGTGCCCCGGCCTTGCCCACGGCCTTGCCCACGGCCTTGCCCCCTCCCCCTTCCCCTCGCAGCTGGCTCTGCCACCGCAGGCGCAGGAGAAGGAGGGACGCGTTGTCGAGCGGTGACCCTCGCCGCCACTGTTGAAGGACCGGGATTCCCTCTCTCCATGACGGATGGAAGGGAGGAGCAGAAGCTGAAGGAAGAAGAAGATGAAAGAATGCGGGACGCCATCCCCCCTACCGCTCTTTATAAAGGATCGGGGTTGGGGCTCGGCCGCCCCGCTCGGCCAATCAAGATACGGTATTGTTACCATTGTTTTGATGCTTATGGTTGTTGCGTCGGGGCTTGCCATTGCTAATTCTGGCTTCAGAAGTGCCATGTTCACTTGCATTATTATTGCTATGGGCTATCCAACTACCTTCGCCCATGCAAAAGCGGGTCATAAGTGAAGTGAAGGCCGCCATGGACTTCGGCTTTTCTTGGCCGAGGTGTCAGGCGAGCCATTCGTCGCGGATGCTATGCTTAAAGGCCACTAGGGCTTCGACATCTGGGAAGTCGATGATCTGGTTCAGTTTAGTTACGAACCAAGTCCAAAATTTCTTGGCTGACTCTCCGGGTTGTTGAACTATGTGACTTAAGTCATCGGCATCCGAAGGTCTGATGTATGTGCCTTGGAAGTTGTCGCGAAAGGTGTCTTCCATGTCCTCCTAGCTGCCAATAGAGCTTTCAGGCAGGTTGTTCAACCAATGCCGAGTTTGTCGCTTGAGTTTTAGGGGGAGGTATTTGATGGCATGAAGATCATCACCAAAGGCCATATGAATATGGAGAAGAAAGTCCTCCATCCATACCACGGGATCTGTTGTTCCATCATATGATTCTTTATTGATGGGTTTGAACCCTTCTGGGAATTCATGTTCCATTACTTCATCAGTGAAGCAGAGGGGGTGTGCGGTGCCTCTATATCCGGCCAGGTCATGACGTAGCTCGGATGGAGTCTGTCTACTGTTTTTAGCCCGGGTGTGATTATGCTTGTCATGTCCGGCTAGATAACCGTCATCGTGCGTTGGGGCACGCCCCCATGATCCGTAGATCGATCTGGTCGGACCTGCTATATTTTGCAGGTCCTGTCGTAGGTCATATGTATATCCCCGAGTTATTGTGTCTCGACCTTTACGGCGAGATAGTATGGGCTGGTGTTCGGCTTGAGTTGCCGTTTTGTCCCGACCACGTGGTGGCCGGTCAGCCGCATTACATGCTGACGGTACGGGCTCAAGTGCCTTGTCGTCGAATTGAGGTAGCAGTTTATGATTTGGGTAACTTTTAGTTGGGCACTCGAGGCCGTACTCCTCGGCTGCCAGGATATTAGTCCACCTGTCGTTGAGTAAATCTTGATCAGCTTGAAGCTGCTGTTGTTTCTTTTTCAGGCTCCTTGCAGTGGCTATTAGCCAGAGCTTAAAGCGCTCCTACTCGAGAGGTTCCTCAGGCACGATAAAGTCTTTGTCGATGAGGCTCACCTCATCTTCGTAGAGTGGAAGATAGTTACTGTCCTTCGAGTCTTTGTTTATGGCCTGTTCATCAGGGCTAACTTGCCCACCTTCTTGATCGTCTTGTTCAGATGTTGGCTCGACAGGGTTTTCTTGGTCTTCGGCCTCGTCCGGAGTGTTGTTGACTCTCATGCCGGTATTGATGTCTTTTCCGGCGACATGATTTAGAGCGGCGCCGCTGATTTCGGCGCTTTGGCTGTATCTCAGGAGGTTTATCCTCGACTGGATTTTTCTCATTATCGCTGTCATCCTCTTTGGGTGTATCCACCATGTACATGTCATACGAAGAGGTGGTCGTCCAGCATCTGGTAAACGGCGGGTTTTGGGCCTGCTCTTCTCCGGCATCGTCGTCCATACAATCGATGTCTTCCGAGTCATAATCGAGCATGTCAGTTAAGTCCTTGACTGTGGCGATGAAGTGGGTGGTGGGTGGGACGTAAACTTCCCCGCTCTCGGCCCCTAGTCTGGGTTGGGCGTAGTTCGGACATTGCTCCTCTGTAATAACGAGGGATCGCATCAAGTCCAGAGCCTCGCTTAAAGGCGAGGTTTGTACAGGGAGAAAAGAATCCGTGGACTATGGCGGGAATCCATGGCCGAGCTCACATGCTGCTGACTCCGAGGGTTAGGAGCCAGTGTCCAGAGAAGAGTGTGGCTTTATGATGGTTGCGAGCAACACTACTTCCTCCGACTCTCCTGTACTGGGCTTAGTAGCCGCAGATAGTCCGGCGAGCTTAGAAATCCCGTCTTCGGACCTGGCGACGCGCTCCGGATCTAAGGCCAGAGCGGAGGTTGGGGTCGTGAATCCTTGGAAGATCAAGTCTCCTCGGATATCAGCGACATAATCCAGGTTTCCAAAACTAATCTGGTGACGTGGGGCGTAGCTGTCGATCTGCTCTAGATGGCCAAGCGAGTTGGGCCGCAGTGTGAAGCCGCCGAATACGAAGATCTGGCCGGGAAGAAAAACCTCCCCCGGGGTAGCATCGTTGCAGATGATTGACAGAGCCATCGAACCTTCTGGCGGCGACACAGTGGAACTTCCAAGAAAGCACCAATGTCGGTGTCAGAACCGGTGGATCTTGGGTAGGGGGTCCTGAACTGTGCGTCTAAGGTTGATGGTAACAGGAGACAGGGGACACGATGTTTTACCCGGGTTCTGGCCCTCTTGATGGAGGTAATACCCTACGTCCTGCTTGATTAATCTTGATGAGTATGAGGATTTCAAGAGTTGATCTACCACGAGATCGTTGTGGCTAAACCGTAGAAGTCTAGCCTATATGATTGTGATTGTCTCTATGGACTAAACCCTCCAGTTTATATAGACACCGGAGGGGACTAGGGTTACACAAAGTAGAAAGGAAATAATACATCCGGACGCCATGCTTGCCATCCATGCAAAGGAGAGCCCCATCCATACATGGGAGGAAGTCTTCTATCTTGTATCTTCATGGCCCAATAGTCCGGCCCATGTCACACAGGCTGGACGCCCAAGGACCCCTTAATCCAGGACTCCCTCACTTACCCTTATTGGATTTCTCATCATCAGATCCAAGGTCCATGGTATTATCAGAGTCAGCATAATTGATGAGAGCCGCCATAAGCTCACCCATGTCATTGCAGTAACGCTTAAGCCACCCAAGCTTCTGCTTAAGAGGGGTAAAGTGACAGTTCTTCTCCAAAACCAGAACCGCTTGACCCTCCACAATGCTATCCGATGAATGGATAATAGCTGACACCCATCGAACCCAATGGTGAGCCGATTCATCCTCACGCTGCACACAATTATCCACAGAAAATTCTTAATGCACCGCGCTTTCAACTCTGCCCATGAAGTGATGGAATTAGGAGGCAGTCCTTTTAACCATGTTCAAGCTAGTCCATCCAGCATCATAGTAAAGTACTCATACAACATCGTTAACATCCAGCATCTCCATGGCTAACTCATAACTCTCAATCCAGGCCTCAGGGGGGAGATCAGATGTATAGTAAGCCACCTTACGAGGACCTTTAAAATCCTTGGGCAGTCATTCATTGCACAGGGCCGGTACCAAACGCGGCACACCAACTGTCCTAGAAGTCATCCCGGCTTCAACTAAGGCCGAAGGGTTCACTAAAAGCTCTTGATAAGCTCCCAACTGAGCCACCACTTCCACCTCACGACGAGCTCGAGCCTGATCAACAATTGCCTGAGCATTGGTTAACAAATTATTATCACGGGGTGGGTTATTCCCACAGGGCGGGTCATCATTGTGTGGCGGGTCGCGACGCCGTTCACTGCTGGAAACCGCCGGAGACTCAATACACGGGATGTAACTTCGACTTGGGTGAGGGGTTGAATGAACATGCTCACGACTATATGAATAAGCCGCCTGTTGTGCTACAGCTGTCTGAAGAAGCTCCACTGCATTCCGGGTCTCCACCGTAATGGGCGACTCACCCTCCATTGGGATAGTCGCCAGCCGTATTGCCACTACTATCATGTTATCCACCGGGTTAGAAAAATGTCCCAGTTGTGGTGTCAAGAAACGTTGAGGCAACATTTCATTTGGGGTCGGTTTAGGCACCCTCTCATCCCTCCGTGTCAGTTCAGGCTAACAGGGCTGAGCCGCCGCACCACTTCTGGGCCTGCCCGACCACCTCGAGTGCTTGGGCCTGCTCCAGGGGTGTTAAATAGATTCATAGCATCATAATGCAAAGGCATGTGGGTCTGGTGCCTCCTGCGAAGAACCACATTAAAGGCGTTATGATCCAAATTTAAGCGCCAAGCCTCTGCCCTTACTTGCTCTGATTCAGCCACGATCTGAGCCCGTTCCTCCGCCATCCTAGCGTTCTCCGCGTTGACATCCTCCTGTGCCTTAGCGATCTTTGCTTGAATCTTTCCAATATCTTCATTGCGCTCTGCTTGATTCGCCATGGTCACCTCCGTGGCAACAAGGGTGTTCAAAGATCCCTAAAGACCTGAAAAATCTTGAGCCGACGATATAACTGAGCCGCCAGCCCCAGCCGTGGCCGCCGTGGTTGATCCAGATGTCATGGCCACAACTATTGAAGAGTTTAGATCTAGTTATATACCAGCCATAAAAATAGCAGCCTTGCTCGGCGGCTCATAAGGGTTTGGGATACTGTCACCATCGCAATAGCCCCCAAGCCCGCCATCTTGAAGCTGGTAAATTGATTACATTTCTCCAAGTGACGACTCATCACCTGAGTAGATGCCTCCGGACATAGAATTCTCTGCAAGGTCCGTGCCATACACAAACCCAACAAAGACACACTTCCGGCCGGGTTGAACACTGGAAGGTCGCGCATGCCGAGCCGACTCGACGATGTTGGTGCAGATGTCCGGCTCAGGCTCAGACACGCCGATCTAGCCGATGAAGAAATGGATTCCGCTGAACGGGTCCCGGTACCCATACTCGATTGAGTCGGCCTTGGGGCCCCAGCCACCGTCGTTGATGTAAAGCTTATCGCGGCGACTCTTGTTCATCCTGCCAATAGCGTATCCCTCGATCCCTGGAAAAGTGCCCTTCAAGAACTCGAAACCACCATGTGCTGGCCCCATGGTGGGTGCCAACTGTCGTGGTTTTGTCATGGCAGATGCCCTTGAGAAAGGACCTAGGTGTGGAGCCATCGCAACATAGGTTAGCTTGAAGGGGTTGAATGGGACAATGGTCACAAGGGTTACCCACGTTCGGCCCCTCACAACGAGGTAAATGCCTACTCCTGCTTTTGTTGACTATTACTTGAGTATCGATTACAAGGGAGCGGAATTGCTTGACCTAGCTCTTGGTCAATTGTTTCTAGAGTTAAACTGCCGCAGGGTCTTGCCTTTATATACACAAGTCGAGGCCCTGGGCTGACAAGAGTCCAAGTCGGATCACAAAATGTTACCAACTCAGTTTCTAAGTCGCCTTGCCTTCCTAGGCAAGTCACTGTCGTGCTGCTCACACCTTCGGGTCTTGGGCCTCCAACAGGCCCGCCTCTTAAGCCGCCTCCAGTCTTCATGTCTTCTTAGGCCCATTTAAGCCTTTTATTCTTGAGTCTACAATAGTGTAATCCGGCCCCTCCTGGGCGGGTGACACCACGGGGTTATACCCCCAGCACAACCTCGTTAGAAAAAAAATACCTAGTAAGGATGAAATAATTGGTCTTGCTTCTATTATCGTGCCTCCTACTAATCCACTAGAACAACATTTGCTAGACCATGAAAATGATATCCATATTGTTGAAAGAAATGAAATAGATAAAATCTTCTTTGAACAATGACCTCTACTTAAACACAATTTTCCTATTGAAACTCTAGGAGGTCCTCCTCCACCTAAATACCATTTTAGATTTTTCCAGTTTTTCAGGACAGTTTTAGATTATTTTTTTACTCCTCATATCAACTCAGAATTGAGTGATTCATTTTGAATTGGAAAGCTTGGGCAGTAGCATTATGTAGAAAAATTATCAAAAAATTGGGACAAACTTTCTATAGGAAAGTTGGAGAGAGAGTTGTTGGTATATCCTGCTTGGCACTTGTTTCTCATCATCATCTTCTCTGCCATTGTGATCTTCACTTATATCTTGTTGTCCAGAGCTACTTCATATCTTTTATTGATACTAGTTGTGATATGTCGCGACCTTATTAGTGTTCTAGGCTCTTGTCTCTAGTCCGTTCAAGCCTAGGACCAGCATACTACCGTCGTTGAGCATTTATTCAACATTGCATCTCTGAATTGATTATTTCTAATCTTTTGCTACCAAATATTTAAGCCTCCCAAGCTCCACTGCTTGCCCGTCACCACCTAGTAGTTCATAGGAACATTATTCTCGAATTTTGTTTCTTGTTTCTACTAAGCATGACAGGTTCCGGAGATAGAAGTTCTTGGACAACGGATACATCTTCACCATCACGAGAAGTGGGACAACACACAAAAGCACATGGTTAGGCTATCTCTTTACCGTCATTTGAGGGTAGATTTAATCCTGCTATTTATCTAGCGTGGGAGCTTGAAGTAGAACAAGTTTTAGTCACCATGATTTTTATAAACTTGAGAGAGTACGAGGTACCATTGGGTCATTTACAGGTTTTGCTTCTGTTTGGTGGAGCGTGCATTGTATGAAAACATTGATAACTAACCCACAACTTGGAAAGATTTGAAGGCTATAATGAGACAACAATTTTTCCTCCTTACTATTATCGCGAATTGCTTCGCAAATTGGAACAATTAAAACAAGGCAGTAACATTGTTCATCCTTACTACCAAGAGTTCAAATCTTATATGCATCATTGTGACATAGATGAATCTGGGGATAATACAATGAATATATTTTATGGTGGTTTGAACCATGATATTCATGCAAGATTTCAGTATATTCCTTGTTGAATTACTGGTATGTATGTTCGCGCTGGTACCTTTGAGAGACAGATAATGAGGATGCATGGGGTGACTACAACAACTACTACTATTCCAGTTCATGCTCACCACCACCGGTTGGTTCCTCCACTTCTGCACCAACTAGAGTAGCCACACCTTAGATTGTGAGTGCGACATCATCTCAAATGTATGGTACATTGTCATCGTCCGTACCTACATCAACTACGTCTTTGCGACAAGGTAACACTAACGATATTGATGATATAACTTCACATGAGAATGATGCATGCCTAGTTAACTTCAATACATCATGTGTTGAGTTACCTGTTGATTTGAGCACACCACTTATTTTAGAGAATCATGTTACTATCATGAATGCGTCATGTGATCAAATAGCTGAAATACCAACAATTTTGAGTGCACCCATTGAATTAATTATTGATGCAAAAAAACCCATGTTTAATCATTTTGATATGACCTCTAATCTTGGTGATGATTCCGTGTCAAATGACCTATTGCATGTTTTCTTATTTAAGCATGTTGTAGAATGTAAATTTGATGCAAGTAAGGTTTATTCACCAACGTTGGGATGGTTTAATGATGACCATTGTCAACCTTTTGATATGAATAAGAGCTTCACTTATATGTGCAAACTGAGTTACAATATTTTCATGCATTCTACTTCTTGTGATAATATTTTTGCTTTATATTTTATGAACTATGAAAGTTACTCATGTATACATGTGTCATATGCGCATAAAGCAAGGGAAGTAAAAATGGATGACAAATACATATACAAGATGTACACCTTGTCTCTTTTGTTAGACGCATCTAAGGTTTTAATTGAACTGATTCATAGGATCTCAACAAGATAATTTCTATATTACGCATAAAAAAACAAATCCTTTATAGGGAAGAGAAAAGTCAAGAAGCCTCTAATGACCAACATAAGGGAAAGGAAGAAAGAAAGACGCGCCAACTTGAGATTTTTTGGCATTATCATCACAAAGAAGATATTCCGGATTTTTCTTATTTGATATCTTCAAGGCAAATCGACCCAATTCAGTGGCTGACGAAGTTTTGAACCTTTTTTCTAATATTCGTTTAAATTTTTTGTGTTTCTGCTTGAGCCGTACGAGATGAAATTTTCATATACGGCTCTTAGAGGGGGACTCGGGTTAGTTACCTATCTCAATAAATTATATGATTGGTTTGAGGAACGTCTTGAGATTCAGGCAATTGCAGATGATATAACTAGTAAATATGTTCCTCCCCATGTCAACATATTTTATTGTTTAGGGGGAATTACACTTACTTGTTTTCTAGTACAAGTCGCTACCGGTTTTGCTATGACTTTTTACTACCGACCAACCGTTACAGAGGCTTTTTCCTCGGTTCAATACATAATTGTCGAGGCCAACTTTGGTTGGTTAATCCGATCAGTTCATCGATGGTCAGCAAGTATGATGGTTTTAATGATGATCCTGCATGTATTTCGTGTGTATCTCATAGGGGGATTTAAAAAATCCCGTGAATTAACTTGGGTTACATGTGTGGTTTTGGCTGTTTTGACTGCATCATTTGGTGTAACTGGTTATTCTTTGCCTTGGGATCAAATTGGCTATTGGGCAGTCAAAATTGTGACAGGTGTACCTGACGCCATTCCGGTAATAGGATCACCTTTAGTGGAGTTATTACGCGGAAGTGCTAGTGTGGGCCAATCTACTTTGACTCGTTTTTATAGTTTACATACCTTTGTACTGCCTCTGCTTACTGCCGTATTTATGTTAATGCACTTTCCAATGATACGTAAGCAAGGTATTTCGGGTCCTTTATAGGGAAGGCATATCATAGAGAATTATAATTATCATATATCATATCGGGTAGGTTTTGGTATTTCATTGCTACAAGGATGGGTTATTGTAAAATAACACATGTCATTTGGATACTTCTCTTCAACTCCAAAGTATTTTTATACAATACAAATAGTTGAAGTTAATTTTACGAAAGAAAGAAGGCAGATTATGGGAGTGTGTGACTTGAATTATTGATTTGGCCACGCAGATAAAGAATTGGATCTGCCACATTAGAATTCACAACCAAAGGTGTCTCCGCATCCAATTAACATGTAAGTCCCCTACCTAGGAAGGATAGGCTGGTTCACTTGAGGAGAATATCTTCTATGATCATACCGCAACCATGTCATCCATGAACAGGCTCCGTAAGATCCCATAGAGTAGAAATGGAATAAGTCATGTGACATGATCCAGTTCTCTATTTATTACACTTACCTTTTTATTATAGTATGGAAATGCATTCATTTTCTTTGCATCGATTGTGATCCACAATACTATCGGAGTAAAAGAAGGGATCTAATGATGAATGTAGGCTAAACTTTTTAATTTTTTATTAGTAACAAGTAAATATTTTGTTTGGAGGTAAGAAACTTGCGATATTGAGGGGATAAATACCAACTAATCAAGAGACATGAGACAATCCACAAGGCAATTGATCATGATCAAATTTGTAAGCCCACTTGGATATTGAGCATTCATAAGAATAGGATTATTTTCAATGAGTAGTTGTAGGTGCAACTTTGGAAAAGAGAATCTGATAAAGCTTTTCTTGCCTAGAGTCATTGAGTCATTATAAACCTTAATTCTATTAAGGATCTTCCGCGGTATTATTTCTTTCACTCTTGCTCGAGCCGGATGATGATAAATTCTCACGTCCGGTTCCTTTGGGGGATGGATCCTAAAGAGTTCACCTATCCCAATAACAAAGAAACCAGACTTAAATGATCCTGTATTAAGAGCTAAATTAGCTAAAGGGATGGGGCATAATTATTACGGGGAACCCGCATGGCCCAACGATCTTTTATATATTTTGAAGTAGTAATTCTAGGTACTATTGCATGTAATGTAGGTTTAGCGGTTCTCGAGCCATCAATGATTGGTGAACCGGCAGATCTGTTTGCAACTCCTCTGGAAATATTACCCGAGTGGTACTTCTTTCCCGTGTTTCAAATACTCCGTACGATACCCAATAAGTTATTGGGCGTTCTTTTAATGGTTTCTGTGCCAACAGGCTTATTGACAGTACCTTTTCTAGAGAATGTCAATAAATTCCAAAATCCATTTCGCCGCCCAGTAGCTACAACCGTTTTTTTAATTGGTACTGTAGTAGCTCTTTGGTTAGGTATTGGAGCAACATTACCCATTGATAAATCATTAACTTTAGGTCTTTTTTAGATATTTTTTGATTCATTCAACCGTGAAGTACCATAGGTATCTAGGAAATAGTTACTTCCAAGTGAATCTTCCCTAGGTACCTAAAATCCATTTTATTATGATCCATTTCGCGAAAATATAGATTGTACCAAAGATGCTAAATTGTTTTCTTTTTATTCTAACTCGAAAAAGAAGAATTTTTTTTGCAATGGATTTAAAAAGAGAGTTTATTCTTAAGTAAATCATTTGGGAGATGCTTCTCTAGAGTGTCCCATATATGTTTTCTATCTTCCATACGAAAACTGTCAATTCTTAGAAGATCTTCTTCGGTCTTACTCAAAAGGTCCAATAGTGTATGTATATTGGCCCTTTTTAGACAATTATACGTTCTAGAAGTCAATTCTAATTTATCAATAAAAATAAAATTCAATGGAATTTCTTTTTTGTTTTTCTTTAGATTAGTTAATCTTTTTTGAAAAGTAAAAAGGGGTGGAGTAAACCTGTTTCTATTTTCTTCGAAACTAGCGCCCTCTTCCTCCGCGTGTAGAAAAGGAAGAAATAAATCAATCAAATTATGAGAAGGCTCATAAAGTGCTTCCTTAGGGGTTAAACTTCCATTAGTCCATATTTCTAGAAAAAGTATCTCGTGTTTTTCATTTCCATTCCCACAAGAAAAAATACTATAATTCACATTTCGAACAGGCATGGATACATCATCTATAGGATAACTTCCATCTTGATAGTTCTTTTTGAGTTTTGTCTGATATCCACGATCTCTCTTGATCTGTAAATCAATACAGAAATCAATGGGCTCTATCAAGTTAGCTATAGGTTGTGCCATATCAACGATTTCTACGGAAGGCGGTAAGATGATATCTTGAGCAGTTATGTATCTAGGACCTTTGACGCAAATGGATGCGTCTCTAACTCCATAGAGATTACTTCTCAATACAATTTCTTTCAAATTTAGTAAAATTTCTTGTACGGATTCTTCAATACCTGCTATTGTAGAATACTCATGTGGCACGCTCCCAAATTTTGCACGTGTGATACATGTTCCTTGTATTTCTCCAAGTAAAGCTCTTCGCAAGGCAATACCGACGGTGTCCGCTTGACCTTTTCCAAGCGGGGACAGAATGAAACGACCATAATAAAGGCGCTTACTATCTACTCTTGATTCAACACACTTCCACTGTAGTGTTTGAGTGGATCCTGCTACCTCCTCTCGAACCATAATAGACTAGTATTATTATTTTATCATTGAATCATTTATTTCTCTTGAAATGAAAGTTGAAAGCGGGTTAATTCTTTTACAGACGTCTTTTTTTAGGCAGTCGACGTCCATTATGCGGCATAGGTATTACATCACGTATACAACTTAATCGCATACCACTTTTAGCAATGGCTCGTAATGCGGCATCTCTTCCATTACCAGCGCCCTTTACCATAACTTCTGCTCGTTGCAAACCTACTATACGAATAGCATCTACTGCTGTTCTTTGACCATCATAGGGTGATGCTTTTCTTGAGCTTTTGATTCCACAAGTACCGGCCGAGGACCAAAAAACCACCCGACCTTGTGGGTCTGTAATAGTTATAATAGTGTTGTTGAAACTAGCTTGAACATGAATAACCCCTTTTGTTATTCTACGTGCACTCTTCCGTAAACTAAAACATGCATTCCTACGTAAACCAATACGCACTTTCTTACGTGGACCAATTTTTGGTATAGCTTTTGCCATATTTTATTATCTCATAAATATGAGTTAGAAATAAAAAAAGAAAAAATATACAAAGATATCCGTTTCAGGGTAAAAGAAACCCTTTACTTTAATTATTTTAAATGAAATTATTTTATTTGGAATTGGAACATTTCCGCGGGTACTTTTTTTTACTTTTTAGAAAGTAAAGTTCTTTTTCGAAATATTACCCCTGTCTTTGTTTATGCTTCGGATTAGAGAAAATGACTCTAATTCGTCCATGCCTACGAATCAGTCGACATTTTGTACAAATTTTACGAACGAAAGCTCTTATTTTCATATTTATGTATCCTTTTTTAAACTATGAATCTAATCTTTTGGAAAAAATAAGTCTCTTCGCTTGAATTTTAGAACTTAGAATTTATTACTCTAGAAAAAAAAGAAAAACCTAATCCTTTGAATCTTTGGTATCCTTCAAATCTTCGCTATCCTTCGAGTCTTCGATACGCTTCGAATCCTTATGGGGAAGTCTATAAATTATACGTCCCTTGCTTGAATCATAACGACTTACTTCAATTTTGACCCTATCCCCCATTAGTATTCGTATAGAACTAGACCGTATCTTTCCTAAAATATAGCCTAGGATGACGGTGTCATTCTCTAGCCGAACGCGGAACATTCCATTGGGTAGGGCTTCCATAACTAAACCTTCGAAAGTTACTTTTGCTTCTCTCGGGTTTTTTTTCTCTCCTATTTTTTTCTGTCACATTTTTTCTCCTATTTTTCTATTTTTATTTTAAAAATAGGAAGGGCGAGATAGAATTCAAGCACTATAGGCGGGGCGATTACCATATATAACATAAGACTTCTCCCCCAATTCTGTTTAGTCGAGCTTCTCGATCTGTCATTATTCCTCGAGAAGTAGAAAGAATAGCAATTCCCATTCCACCCAAAACTTTAGGAATTCCTTGATAGTTGGTATAAATTCGTAAGCCGGGTCAGCTGATACGCTTTAAAAAGGTTCTTGTTCTATATATTCCTTTTCTAGTCTTTCTCTTTTGATGTCGCAAAGTTGAAACCAAGAAATATCTGTTACGTTCCTGATTTTTCCGAACACTTTCAATAAAACCCTCTCATAGAAGTATTTTAACAATGTTTTCAGTAATATTTGTAGATACTACTCAAACTGTTCCTTTTTTATTCATGTCCGCATTTCTTATAGAGGTTAGTAAATCAGCAATAGTGTCCTTGTGTAACACCCTCGATGCGACTATAGCTCCCACGTGTCGAGGCACGACTTAGAGACATAATCGCATTGAAGGCATATGTCGCAAGTTAGGCAATCTTCACAACATCCCATGTAATATGATAATAAAAGGGGAGATAACATAGTTGGCTTACACTCGCCACGTCAATCAAGTACATAAATAACATTACATCATCCAAACACTCATGGCCCGACTACGGCGCCAAAATAAAAGAGAACCCAACATGCGACACGGTCCCAATCACCCCCAACTGGGCACCACTACTGATCATCAGGAAAGGAAACATAGTAACGTTGAGAGTCCTCGTCGAACTCCCACTTGAGCTCAAGTGCGTCTCCTGGAGCGGAATCATCAGGCCCTGCATCTGGTGTAAAAGTAATCTGTGAGCCGCAGGGACTCAGCAATCTCGCACCCTCGCGATCAAGACTATTTAAGCTTATAGGTAAGGCAAGGTAAATATGTGGAGCTGCAGCAAGCGACTAGCAAATATGGTGGCTAACTTATTCGCAAAAGAGAGCAAGAAGAGGAGGCGAAGCGCGAACGAGAAACTAGAGAACAACCTGCGCAAACATTACTCCAACACCGTGTCCACTTCCCGGACTCCGCCGAGAAGAGGCCATCACGGTAACACACTCAGTTGATTCATTTTAATTAAGTTAAGGTTCAAGTTATCTACAACCGGACATTAACAAATTCCCATCTGCCCATAACCGCGGGCACGACTTTCGAAAGTTCAATCCCTGCAGGGGAGTCCAACTTAGCCCATGACAAGCTCTCATGGTCAACGAAGGAATAGACCTCCTCCCAAGACATTCCGATCAGACTCGGTATCTCGGTTCTTCAAGACACTTCGACAGGTTAAAACAAATCCAGCAACACCACCCGAATGTGCCGACAAATCCCTACAGGAGCTGCACATATCTCTTTCTCAGGGCACACTCAGATGAGCCAGACGTCGGGTAGGCCAGCCCAGAGTTGCCCCTGGTAGCCCCGGACATCGCTCGGAGGGACCAACACTCAGAGGAGCACTGGCCCGGGGGGGTTAAAATAAGATGACCCTTGAATCTGCAGAACCCAAGGGAAAGAAAAGGCTAGGTGGCAAATGGTAAAACCAAGGTTGGGCATTGCTGGAAAAGCTTTAATCAAGGCGAACTATCAAGGGGTTCCCATTATAACCCAACCGCGTAAGGAACGCAAAATCCGAGAACATAACACCGATATGACGAAAACTAGGGCGGCAAGAGTGGAACAAAACACTAGGCGAGAGGCCGAGCCTTCCACCCTTTACCAAGTATATAGATGCATTAAGATACATAGCAATATCATGATATCCCAACAAGTAAATAAATGTTCCAACAAGGAACAACCTCCAATCTTCACCTGCAACTAGCAACGCTATAAGAGGGGCTGAGCAAAGCGGTAACATAGCCAATCAACGGTTTGCTAGGACATGGTGGGTTAGAGGT
This sequence comes from Triticum dicoccoides, assembly GCF_002162155.2. NCBI lineage: Eukaryota > Viridiplantae > Streptophyta > Magnoliopsida > Poales > Poaceae > Triticum > Triticum dicoccoides. The sequence goes on along the minus strand of NC_041390.1, from coordinate 265,432,384 downwards.
TTGACATGGCAATTTGGGAGGCTTGAAAGCAAGTGGTAGGCATTGTAGCATTGGCATAGCAAAATATCAAGCAAACTAGCATACCAAAGATAGTAGTGATTTCGAGGGTATGATCATCTTGCCTGCACAGTTGTCAGAGTTGACTGGATCCTCGAAAGCAAACTCAACGGGCTCCTCATTAGCGAACTTGTCTCCTGTCTCTACCCAAACAAGACAAACAAGCAACAAGGATACAATCAACCACGTGCAAGGATCAAGCAATATGGTGCAATGATGATATGCTATGCGGGATGCGATGCGGGATGCATATGCAAGATATGACAGGAAAAGCATGAACCTGGCCTCAACTTGGAAATCCAAGTGTGCCAATGGAAATATGAGATGAAATCGCTTGAAAACGATATAAAGAACGCCGGAATCGGAGTTACGGTTTGGAAATGGCAAGCGATTCAAGAATGGCACCGGTCTGCGATTACAGCAAGTAGCCATCTAAATGCAATGAGATGAACATGCTACAGCACCCAAACATGACAACAAAATACATGGCAGGGATGCATTCAAGATGCTTAACAAAAGTCTAGCACTGAGCTACGGCCAATTCATCCTTTAACAGGTTCAAACAAGCATGGCAAAACTGCAGATGACAAACAAATCTCAGACTTAGTGAAATTAACACTTGTCTGGAATTTCAGATCAGGTAGCACTCTTCAGAGCAGCAAAACTACATGCTACGGGACCTGAACATGGCAAAGTAAAGCATGGCATGGAGCTACGCAAAGAGCTTAACAAAAGTCCCTTAGTGACCTTGAGCCAAAAGGGATCAGAAAACACAATTGCAAGCATGTGAACATGGCAAAAAACATAATCAGTTTTCAGACTTAGTGAAAACTGGCACATGCTGAAACATAACTCAAGTAGGCATGTTTATGAGCTCGATGCACTTACTACAGGGCAAGTCATGAAAAGGTAAGCATACATCCATTAAGAACACACAAAATGCAAGCTAGACATGGCAAGAACAATAGCATAGCATGCACGGATCAACTACAACATCATCGGCAAAATTGTAAACAAGTTGACAATCTGCCCAGATTCACAAAGTAGCAAAAGTAGAGCTCGATTGACTCAATCTAGGGTGCTCCATAATTGCAAACAAGGACATGGATGGATAGAGCACTACAATATTAACAAAACATCCTTACTGATCATCCTCAAAAGAGGCACGGATCACTAGGAAACAACATGAACATATGGCATCATGAGATAAACAGATCAAGGACTTAGTGGAGATGCTAAGTCCCTGAAAACAGAATTACCAAGTGCACCACTTTGCAAGCTTGCACTAGTCACCCCACACATCACAAAAATACATGGGTTGCACCTCCGGAAAGATGACAAAACCCTTAACAAAATATATGTAGAGCATCAGGGCATATCATGCACACAATAATCATGGCAACAATGACAAAAAGCTAAATGGAGCAGCAGATCTGACAAATATCTCAAGTAGCCCTCTTCTAACAGCATTTTGGGCATAAATATGAACTCAAATGAAAATGATGCAATGGAATGAAATGATGTACTCTCTGAGATGAACATTTTGATATGCTATATGCACGAATCGGAGTTACGGATGCAAAGTTACGGGGCTATGAACATGGGCACTTGAGCTAGGGTTTCGGAAAAAAATCAACCGGATCTGGATCTGGATCTCGCCGGGCACTGTTCACCGGCGCCGGATTTGTCGGGGAGGCAGCCACCGGAGCGGATTCCGGCCGGCGCGGGTCGCCGAAGCGATGAGGGCGGCGGGCGCGGCGGCTTGGCGAGGCGGGGAGGATCGGCGGCGAGGCGGCGCGGCCGGGCAGCGAGGCGGCGCG
>NC_041390.1:265401672-265429966 GCF_002162155.2 Triticum dicoccoides | reverse complement strand
GGCAGCGGCGTGGAGGCGGCGGAGCTGCGCAGTGGCGGCGGAGCGGCGTGGAGGCGGCGGAGCGGTGCGGCGGCGGCGAGCGGCGTGGAGGCGGCGGCGAGCGGCCGGAGCTAAGGAAGAGGCGGCACGGCGGGGCACCCCGGCGCGGTCCGGTCGGGAGGAGGAGCGGGCCGGCCCCGGGCCTCGCGGGCCGGCGGTGGGAGGCGGCGCGGGGAGGCCACGTGGCGGCCTGCATTGGCTGGGCGCGGCGGCGCGATTCCGTCCGCCCGGGACAGACGTGTCCGACGGCGGCGCGAGGTGGATTTTTAGGGTTTCGGGGAGGGGGATCCGAGATTTTCGAAGAGGACCTATTTATAGACATAGAGGGAGCTAGGAGAGTCCAAATGAGGTGCGGTTTTCGGCCACGTGATCGTGATCGAATGCTCTAGATGATGGAGAAGGCTTAGGTGGGTTTTGGGCCAAATTGGAGGGGTGTTGGGCTGCAACACACGCGAGGCATTTTCGGTCACTTGGTTAACCGTTGGAGTATCAAACGAAGTCCAAATGATACGAAACTTGACAGGCGGTCTACCGGTAGTAAACCAAGGCTGTTTGGCAAGTCTCGGTCCAATCCGGAAATGTTTAATCCCCACACACGAAAGAAAGCTAGAAAAGACCACCGGAGGAGAACGAAGCGCCGGAATGCAAAACGGACAACGAGGAAAATGCTCAAATGCATGAGATGAACACGTATGCAAATGCAATGCACATGATGAAATGATATGAGATGCATGACAACGATAACAACACACAGAGACAAAGATCCGAACCCGAGAATATAAATTAACTTAACGCCGGAAACGGCAAGAGTTGGAGTACAAATTGGGAAAGTTACATCCGGGGTGTTACACCTTGCCCATAAGACTCTAATTCTAGGTTCCTCCTAATTTTTCTATAATCAACATGTTTTCTTTTTTTTCATTTTGGATTTTAAAACATATACGTAAAACACAATCTACTAAATTAATTCTTTGGTCTCAATTTCGCCTACTAGTATTTATAATACTTCAGGAGCTAATGAAACTATTTTGGTAAAATTCAATTCTCTCAATTCCTTGGCAGTCGCGCCAAAAACTCGAGTTCCTTTTGGATTGCCTTTTTGATCAATTACAACCGCAGCATTGTCATCATAGCGGATTATTATACCGTCTTCGCATTTGAACTCTTTACATGTATGTACAATTACAGCTCGAATTACTTCGGATCTTTTTAGAGGAATTTGGCCAATTTGTCTTTGATTACAGCAACAATAACATCAGCAATACGAGCATATCGCTGATTACCAGCAGCTCCTATGACTCGAATACAAATCAATTTTCGAGCTCCACTACTATCTGCTACATTTAAAAGGGTCTAAGGTTGAATCATATTATTTTGATTTCAATTTGTTATGTCAATGCAAAAGGATGAAAGAAATATTGTCTTTCCGGAAAGAAAAACCGGACATTTTTTTATCTTCCATACCCCTTTTAGGGTTCTATATCTCTAATCAAATAAATTTACTTCGTATGGACATTTTACTAGCAGCTATGGAGATAGCTGCTCTAGGTACAGTTTCAGATACTTCCCCCATTTCATAAAGTATACGACCAGGTTTAACAATAGATACCCAACATTCGGGGGACCCCTTTCCCGAGCCCATACGTGTTTCCGTGGGTCTTAGTGTAACCGGTTTGTGGGGAAATATACGTACCCATATTTTTCCACCACGACGTGCATATCGTGTTATTGCTCTTCGTCCTGCTTCGATCTGTCTCGCTGTGATCCAAGCGGGTTCAAGTGCTTGAAGAGCATATCTACCAAAATAAATATGATTGCCTCGGCAGGATTTTCCTTTCATTCTTCCTCTATGTTGTTTGCAAAATCTGGTTCTTTTGGGGTTATAGGTGATGGTTCTCTTTCTTAGTTCCATCTGTACTGCAAAACTGGACATGAGAGTTTCTTCTCATCCAGCTCCTCGCGAATGGAATGAGAAATCATGTAAATTTCTCTAATTCATAATATTCCAAAATATTACGGTTCAGATAGATACACATTAATAGATAATAGAAAAAGTTTAGTTTTTTATATTGAATTTGTTAAAATAGAAAAATATAATATATAGTCAAAAAAGAAGATCTAGAATATATCCAGATGTGTGTGTATATTTATCTAAATTCTATATTTATAGATAATGTAATCCTTCCTAAAAAAATCCTTATTTTTACTCTTATTGAATCGCGGTAAAGTATTCTATTTCAATAAGAATTTCGCGGGCAAATATTTACTCTTTCCTGTCTTATTTGTTAATTTATAAACTTACCAAATAAGACAATTTTTTTGGTTTGTTCCGCCATCCCACCCAATGAAGTGTTAGGATTCTTTTCAATAAAATCCTATGGAATCATAGGTTCTGTCGTTCCCACTGCTTCTCCTTGAATGGTTAGGTCTGAATCCCGCAACGGAGCTTCCAAAAAATTTCTTTCTGAGTTAATTTTCTCAGTTTTATTAACCCGAGCGGCTCTTTATTATTTCTTTAAATTTGTAGTTCTTGTTTCAAGTTACAATTTTTAATTCTCTATTATTTTTATTATATTGATGCATTATCACATTGTCTTTTATGATGTAATTCATAGACCATACATAGTGGAATCCTATATCTTATTTATTTCCTCTTCCTTCTTTCTATCATCCCTCCCTTTATCCACATCCCTTTAGTTTTGCTTCACAACCTAGAATCACTTTTCTTTTTTAGAGAAAAAATTGCAGTTGCTACAACTATATGACACATCTACTCATTTATGATAGAGGTATTTATTCATATAGTGACTGTTTCTTAGTTAGGATCTCGACAATATGAAGCAATAGGTTGGTTATTAGTTAATTTTCTATAATTACTAAGTTTTTTTCTTAAAAAAGGAAAAAAATAATGAGTCACACGCTAATCATAGCAATTATATTAAATGATTTATCAATTTTCATTAAATCTTATAGAAAGAGGTATAATTTCTTCTTTTGCAGGGATTTCAGGAAAAAGTCTCTTGTCATTTTTTATTCTATCAATGGACAGAATCTGAAGACACGATTACTTATTCTTCGTCTACGAATATCCAAATTTTTACACCAAATACTCCATAGATAGTCCGAATTGGATAGCAGCAATAATCAATTTTAGCACGAATTGTTTGGAGGGGAAGTCTACCCTTTTTAATAGATTCGGCGCGTGCAATTTCTTTTCCTCCGAGACGACCCGCAATTTTTACTTTTACTCCCCTTATATCTTCTTTTTAGTTAATTCAATGGCTTTTTTCATTGCCTTTCGGAATGAAACTCTATTTTTTAATTGGAAAGCTATATATTCTGCAAGAATGTTAGGCTGTCTATAAGGTTCTTTAACTTTTTCGATAGAAATATTAAATCTCTGGTTTACAGAGTTAATTTCCTTTTGTAGATCTTTCTCTAATTCTTCGATTGCTCCTTTTTTTTCTTTAATAAATTTGGGAATCCAATATGTATTATGACATGGATTGTATCAATTTCTTTTTGGATTTCTATATGTGTAATTACTTCGGAACTTGAACCTGAGTCCATTTTTCTATTATGTGTAATTACTTTGGAACTTGAGTCTGATTCTATTTTTCTATTCGATCCCTTTTTCCTATTCTTTTGTATATAGTTCTTGATACAATCCCTTATTTTTTTATCTTCCTGTAGACCTTCAGAATAATTTTTTGGTTGTGCAAACCAAAAGGAATGGTGTTTCTGGGTTGTACCAAGTCTGAAACCGAGTGGATTTATCTTTTGTCCAATATTTTTCTATTCTATATTTTTTTACTGGGAATCGAAATCTTAGATGGATCTAAAGGTTATTTAGATTTCTTTACTATATTTAGTACAATTGTTATATGACACATGCTTTTTTATGGGGAAACTACGTCCTCGAGCTTGAGGTCTGAATTTCTTCATAATAGTACTCCTACTGACTTCGGCTTCAGTAATAAATAAATTCGCTTTGTCGAAATCCCTATAATGAGTAGCATTTGCGGCTGCCGAATAAACCAACTTTAAGATGGGATAAGATGCTCGATAGGGCATGAGGTTCATTATCATAACAGTTTGCTCGTAGTAACGCCAACGAATCTCGTCAAGAACTCTTTGTGCTTTGAAAGCAGACATAGGGATAAGTTTTTGTGCTTTGAAAACTCTCTCGAACTTAAGTAGACGATCGGTTGGAACTTTCCTTGCGAGTTTCCTTAGCCCACTTTTCTTCTTCTTTATCCTAGGGATATACTTTACTAGTTTGAAACTTGTCATAAATAAGGTTATTCCCCGCCTACCTTTACTTTATTTTGAATCTTTTTTTATTCTTAATCTTTCTATTCAGAATTCAGTTAACGACGAGATTTAGTATCCTTTCTTGCATTTTCATAACTCGTGAAATGCCGAGTAGGCACGAATTCCCCCAATTTGTGACCTACCATAGGATTTGTTATGTAAATAGGTATATGTTCCTTTCCATTATGAATCGCGATTGTATGGCCAACCATTGTGGGTAGAATGCTAGATGCCCGGGACCACGTTACTATTGTTTCTTTCTCCTCCTTCATATTGACCTTTTCTATCTTTGCCAATAAATGATGAGCTACAAAAGGATTCATTTTTTTCGTGTCACAGCGGATTACTCCTTTTTTCCTTTTTAAAGAGTGGCATTCTATGTCCAATATCTCGATCGAAGTACGGAGGTCAGAATAAATAAAATAATGATCAATGGAAAAAAGAAAAAAAAATCCTTTAGATGGATAAGGGGCGGATGTAGCCAAGTGGATCAAGGAAGTGGATTGTGAATCCACCATGCGCGGGTTCAATTCCTGTCGTTCGCCCATCGCATTATTGCAAATTCCAAAAATGCAATTTTCCATATTCCTAGTTACGTATTTACTTACGGCGACGAAGAATAAAACTATCGCTATATTTTTTTCCTTTTCCTAGTTCTTCTTCCAAGCGCAGGATAACCCCAAGGGGTTGTGGGTTTTTTTCTACCAATGGGAGCTTTCCCTTCACCGCCCCCATGGGGGTGGTCCACAGGGTTCATAACTACCCCTCTTACTATGGGGCGTTTACCTAGCCAACACTTAGATCCGGCTCTACCCAAACTTTTTTGGTTCACCCCAACATTACCCACTTGTCCGACTGTTGCTAAGAAGTTTTGGGATACTAAACGAACCTCCCCAGATGGTAATCTTAAAGTGGCCGATTTACCCTCTTTTGCAATGAGTTTCGCTACAGCACCTGCTGCTCTAGCTAATTGCCCACCCCTTCCACGTGTGATTTCTATGTTATGCATGGCCATGCCTAAGGGCATATCAGTTGAAGTAGATTCTTCTTTTCTCTCAAAAAACCCCTTCCCAAACTGTACAAGCTTCTTCCAAAGCATACGGCTTTCTAGATGTATATGACGATCTCTAGACAGATGGATCTTATATGAATCATATGATGAAGTACCACATGAGTGGATATATAGGAAAGGAATCCAAATCTGCCGAATCGCTCATGTTATGATCTTCTACATCCTAGGTCTCTGCGTTCCGTCATCTGGCTTATGTTCTTCATGTAGCATTCAGATCGAATGACTCTATGAAATTACGTCGATACTTCCACATATTATGGGTAACGTAGGAGACATCCCTATTTTCCCCCGGGGGTCTGAATTACCACTGCTTAGCTTTCAATTTGCCTCTGACCATCAAATTAAATGTGAATAACCCGTCCCCCTCTCTTTGAAACAAGGGGCGCTTCCGGTTCTGTGTGTGCTTCAAACAATTTTGTCTTCTCCATATTACCATATCTCTAGAGCCAATAATTTTCTATGAGGAACTACTGAACTCAATCACTTGCTGCCATTACTCAATAGTTTTCTGTTGAGGTCTATCCCGTAGAGGTAGTCAAATTGGATCAGTGATCGATTTCTAGGTTTCGTCGTAAACCTAATTGGTTACTTCCAATTACGTAAATCAATAGTTCAAACCGCACTCCAAGGTAGGGCATTTCCCATTGATATAGGAACTTTTGTACCAGAAACAATAGTATCTCCAATTATAGCCCCTCTGGGATGTAAAATATATCTCTTCTCACCATCCCCATAGTGTATGAGACAAATGTATGCATTTTGATTAGGGTCGTATTCTATGGTTACGATTCTACCAGATATGTCTTTTTGATTCCGTCGAAAATCTATTTTATGGTATAGGCGCTTATGACCTCCCCCTGTATGCCTTGCGGTAATGATTCCTCTGGAATTACGACCTTTACCACAATGGTGCTGTCCATGGATCAATTTATTTCGTGGATTGGATTTCACTTGCCTGTCTACAGTTCCCTTGCGTGTGCTCGGGATAGGTGTTTTGTATAAATGTTTTGCCGTATTATTAAGTATTCTCCTTTAGTTTTTTCTCTATCTAGAAGTGGAATAGAATAACCCGGTTGAAGGGTAATGATCATACGTCTGTAATGCATTGTATGGCCCAGAATAGGTCCTATTCTTCTACCTTTTCCAGGTAGCCGATGGCTATTCAGAGCTACCACCTTAACACCAAAGAAGAGTTCGACCCAATGCTTTATTTCTGTCTTAGTGAATCCCGATTCGACATTAAAAGTATATTGATTCTTTCACAATAAATGAAGACTTCTTTCTGAACATTGTTTTCAAGAAGGGAGGACGATGAGGACATGACTACCTTAGATATGACCAAAAATATTGCATACATGCATATTTGTGAGGTGATTTCTAATGCAAACTATGAAATAATTTATTAATATTATCCAAGACAAAAATACTTCACGGACTTTTGTGCCATGTCTAATTGCAGGTGTATGGGACATTTGTACAATTTACATATGAAGATAAGGGAAAATAGAAGTTTAGGTGTTGTTCAAAAAGTCCTCTCACATTGCTTTTAACACAAGAGAAGATAGAGTCCAAGTCTCTCACGTTCTGGACGCAGATTTGGACTACACATACATACTTGATTCAAAATGTCAATATCTCATTCATACGGACTCCGAATTGGGTGATTCTTTTTACTTGGAAATTAGACTTCATGCACTTTCCAACCCAATTGGATTCACCTTAAAATTTGTCCATAGTGTTAAGATATTGACGAAACAATCTTACGCTGCACCAGAATCCAAGTCAAACTACAAGTCCAAAGGTGTTGCATCACCTCCACTTGGACCCATGAGCCTTGTATGACCTTGGCTTAGTTTTAGGCTGCCATGGGACGTCCTACCACCTCCTTGGCCGCCAACCCTTACCCCTATATAAGTAGATCAATCTAGTAGCTTTTTGCTTGAGATTTGTTTAGTGAAAAGTTAGCCATTGCAACTTCGTGTACTTTGTTTGTGTCCAACGACCAGACCAAGACTACTTTCAGATCCCCACCATCATCAATACTTCATCCATATTCGCAATATTCATATTGTTTTATCATATTCTTGCTTGTTCTTTGATTGCTTGCAGGAATAGACCTTCGTGGTCAGGTTGATCAAGCTCCGGCGTGGTCAATAACCTCTCGGAGTTGGTTTAGCGATTGCTAAGGCGCAACGTCATTGCACATTTGTTGTCGGATCGTCAAAGTCGGCTCCACCAAATCGATAGTTACCATCTCATCGAAAGATAGGGACCCTCGCATCCGTCAGTTGGCGAAAACCTTGTCGTCACAAGCTCCGGCAGTTTGCACTGCAATGGTATAAATGCTTAGAAACTCTGATTGATGTGTCTTGCCATCGTACTTTTCCACCTCTGGCTTGATGTTTCGGGAACTAGGCCACTGGACTTGCCGCAGCTTCCAGGTAATGCTGGACAACCCACCTCGTAAGGTAGGCCGCCATTGTTCCCCACCGCAGGCTCACCAACAGCGGACCCTGCACGCCTATTAGATTGACCGCGTGCTTCCCGTCAACATTTAGTGGTTCTACGGGCATCTTCCTTGCACCGTTCTTGTAGAACTTGGTGCTGGTCGCGGTGAGCTTGCGGGGTTGGATGATGTCATGGACACATCATCATGGGCCTTGACCCGCTGGCCTTGCCGCTGAGGTTGTTGTTGTCGTGGAGGAGACTGCATGGTGGGTGCTCCGCCTCCAGTCCTCTGCCCGGCAGCGCACACCGGGGAGGTGGGCTACTATTGCGAAGTTACTACCCTATGCGGTTTGTCATTATTAGCGAAACCAACAAGACTCTAGATGGTAGCTATGCACTCTCCCATCTTCTCTGCAGCAGGAGGAAACCCTAGAAGTAGCGATGCACGCACCAATGCTTCTTCTGGTGTGGACGACATGGAGAGGCGCGCGGAACGAGAGGTGTTCTTACTTCCTACAGACCTGGAAGTAGCCTGTCTCGAACCTTCGACCTCGGCCTGTTATCGCCAGCATGATGACATGCATGTTGGCCTTGCGTATCTTGAGGATGATCCGCATGACCATTGCCATGGGGACGCTTGGAGCCACCGATGTCGTGGTGCTGCTAGCCGCATGAGGCTTGAGATGGTTGCGGCGTGAGCGCTGGTGTGGGTTTCTTGGAGTGTGCCATGGTGTCCCTGGAGTTCGTCGTGCCTCTGGCAGGGGGTACAACCCTATCCTTGGACCTGGTAGCATGTGGGTTGTTGTCGTTGCGGACGACGCCGCACGCCTAGCTGTGATCGCCAGAATGCCGCAGAGGTTGTTCTTGGCCTCCGCCACTCCCGTCACCGCATGTGTCATCGCCTGTCTGCGAAAGCACTGGCAACTTAGATGAAGAGGGACCAACTGTTGTGGTGCCCTTCCTGTTGGGTGCCATGGTAATGAAGCTGTTGATGAAGCTGACATGCTAACTTCTAATTCTGGTTCGCACAAGCGACCCCCCTACCCGGTGTGCCAAAGATGTCGTGTGTACAACCATTTATAGGATCACGATGATCCCTTTGTGGTTCAACTAGAGGGATCGACAAGCACAAAGAGCAGAATCAGGAGGAAATACATGAGGTTTACCTAGGTTTGGGCCCCTGTGAGGCGTGAAATCCTACTCCTGCTTTGTGTATTCAATGTGTATGCATCCAGTTACAAGGAGCGCATGTCTGGCAAGGTGCTCGGGAGGTGCATCTACGCGTGCAAATGAACAGGGTTTCGACCTTTATTAAGGTAGCCATGGCCCTCCTTTTATTGACCAAGGGGTTACCACAATGGCAAAATGGTAGAAACACACTGTAGATAGTGGCTACAGTGCCAAATATCTAACTCTGACGGGTTAGGACAAATGCATTTAATGCACCGTCAGGTGTCTTGTGGATGCAGATCACCGGCAAGGTTGATCTCTCCTTCTATGTCGTTCACACATCTACCTTCTATTCCTTTGACACATCATTTGGATGGGTGTCACTAAAGTTGTATCTTCTGCGGTGAGCTGCCACGTGCCCACACAAGTCTCACATAACTGCCTGCCCCCTCCACACCTAATCGACAAGTGACAACCTGGTCGATGAGGTGGAGCGGTGGCTAGGTAGTGGGATTCTTGCCGGGCTCGGAGCCTGCCGGACTTGATCCTTGGAAGGCTCTCCCTGGCAAGGGTCTTTCCAGGTCTTTGAGCTGTATCTTCAGCATTTCTGATATCTGCCTTCTGAGATCTTCTTTGCTTCATGTAATATGATCATGAGTTTGGCTTTAGTTATCCTTCGACAAGCCTTACTGTCGGGAAGGCTGCTACTTCTTGTGCATAAGTCCAGGGTATTAAGGACCCAATTATTAATACACCAACAATGGTCGATGAAGATGAAGTCATGGTGGTGACCGAAGCAAGCACGCGGTCGTCAACATCATGCACTGCCAACTACAATCAAGCTGAAGATGTTGCTATTTACTACGCTTGGATGAACATCTCCATGGATGCAATGATTGTAATAGATCAAACCAAGCCTATGTTTTGGGAGAGAATTACGCAGTACTACAACAACTTCGTGGAGGCATAATCAAGCCATACACAAGGTTCTCATGGGCATTATTAGAGCACATTCATGACCAATGCAACCGATGGTCTGGTTGCATCAACCAAGTGAATCATGCACCACTGAGCGGTGTGCAAGTGGCTGAGTATGGCCCCTACATCCAAGAACTATTCAAGCATGGGAACAACAAGTTCGGCCACAAGCCCTTCGCATCGCATCATTGCTACAAAGAGCTCTACAAGAACAAGAAGTGGGTCCAAAGAGTTTCAGAGACCAATCCAAAAGATCAAGGTTGAGCATATCCATTGAAGAGGATGAAGAGGTTGATGAAGAGGCTAATATTAGACCGAAAGGGAACAAAATTGCAAAATAAAGAAAGAAGATAAATGTGTGCAATGGCACATACAAAGAAGAACTTTTTGCCATGATTGAGGCCAAGAAGGTGTTGGCGGCCGAACACAAAGAGGAGAAGATGTCAATGTGGAATGAGCTCAAGTTCTTGGAGGATGGAAAATGGAAGGCCAAGTTGACATTGGAGGAGAGAAAGTTGAGAGAGAAGGAGTGTAGACTTGCACTTGAGGAGGAGATATTTCATGATGCCAAGAAAGCCGAAAATCATGCTATCATGTTCATGAATACAACCACAATAGATGAGAACACAAGAAAGTATTAGGAGCTCACTCGTGGGAAGATCTTGATCCAAGTGGAAAGCTATCTTCGGAATGGTGGTGGTAGTGGAGACCAAGAGGGTTGTGGTGGTGGTGGTGATGGTGATGGTGGCGGCCGAGAGGATGATGGTGGTGTTGGTGGTGGTGGTGGTGATGGTGTGTAGCGCCCAAGATGCGATTCTATCCCAATCACGTGATGAATTCATGATTGGGGCACAATTGCATTTCGAACGCATAGCAAGGTGGATATCATTACAACATACCATTTACTAAATATATGAGAATACAAGATAAAGGTTTACACTCGCGACAAGCTACAACATGAATACAACAGTTCATCAATACATATCAATCATCATACAGAAGAGCAGGATCCGACTATGGATGAAATCAAACAAAAAAGAAGAACGACATGCACCCTGCTAATCCTAGGCTCCTGACTCGGAACCTATCCCTTGATTGAAGAAGAAGAAGCAGAATAACTCCAAAACAAGCAACCAAGCAACCATTACCTATACTTGCACCTATTGTTGTAGTAATCCGTGAGCCACAAGGACTCATCAATCCCATTAACATGGGTATCAAGACTAGCAAAGCTTAATGGGTATGGAAAGGATTTCCCATCTGCCACATAACCACGGGCACGCCTCTTGAAAAGATTAAACCCTGCAGGGGTGTCCAAACTTAGTCCATCACAACCTCTCATGATACGCAGAGGAAAATCATCCATGCCAGAACAACCCGATAAAGCTCGGAATCCCAGTTCATAAGACATTTTGATGATGGTAAAACAAAACCAGTAAGACCTCTCGACGTGCCGACACCCCGATAGGAGCCGCGCGTATCTTGTCTCAGGCCATGATCGGATAGGTCATTCTACGAGTAAAACCAATCCTCGAGTTGCCCCGTGGTGGCCCCGCAGTATGCCCATTTTGGACCAACACTCATGAGGAGCACTGGCCCGGGTTGTTAATTAAGAGGCCTCTAGTGCTAGCCGGTCCATATGCAAGTTTTAGTTATTATCAGGCAAATGGTAAAACCAATGTTGGGCCTTGTTGGAAGAGTTTTATTCAAAGAAAACTATCAAGGGGGTCTCATAAATCCTGACCATGTTAGGAATGCAAAATCAAGGAACATAACACCGGTATGACGGAAACTAGGGCGTCAAGAGAGGAACAAAACACCAGGCAAACGGCCGAGCCTTACACCCTTTACCAAGTATATAGATGCATTAATTAAATAAGAGATATTGTGATATCCCATGATTTCCATGTCCAAACATGGAACAAGCTGCAACTGCACCTGCAACTAGCAACGCTATAAGAGGGGCTGAGCAACGCGGTAACATAGTCAAACAACAGTTTGTTGGAATGGTGGAAAAGGTTAGAGGGTTATCATGGCATATGGAAGGCTTGATAAACAAGTGGTAGGTAGCTTGACATGGCGATAGCATCGAGACAACTAGCAAAGCAAAGATAGTAGTGGTATCCAAGGTAACGGTCAACTTGCCTAAACTACCACCTGGGAGAAGACCAAATCCATGAAATAGACGAACCAACATAGTCGAACCAATCCTCACAATCGCAACGTAACCACAACTATCAAGAAGAAGCACAAACGGAAAGAAGGAAACAACATGGTAAACATGCATATCATAAACATGTCATGATGCACAATCAAGTATGATGTGTGTCCGGTTTAAATAGGCATGGCATGGAAAAGTGCAAAAATCAAATACTACAAATTAAGTGGAGCTCAATATGCAACGAGTCGCATATTGACGAAACACCACATTCAATTACTTAGTTTGCTCCTGTTTATTGACCCAACAATATTAAAAGTTGGTTAACATGGCAAGAGATGAAGCATAAATAACTACATCATCTAGGCATTTTAAATGAGGTTGGAAATAATAAGCAACAATTCCGGAAAAACCCCATATGCATATTTTGAATTTGCTATTGTTCTGCCCTAAATCATACTTTAGAGTTGTTAAACATGCAAAATAATTGCACCATGTTAAACTATGCATTTTTCCAAACCGTTTATAGATAAAGTTTCATTAATTCGAAGCTACAGTTAATTAGTTATGAAATAAACCATTTTAACATGACATTTAAGCAAATTAATTCAAACAGCACATTTGAACATTTTTAACATGGATGAAAGTTACAAATTATGAAACTAGATGAAATTCTAACCATTTTACATATATAAACATTTTAATCCAAGGCATGGTTTGTGAGATATTAAATGTGTAAACATGGAGGGTTTTTCTACCAATCTGTAATTCTCCGGATAAATGGATAATTCGTCCCGTGGAAAAAAAATGTATCTGGCCGAATGGATTGACTGGGCTGCTCACCACGGGCTAAGGCCTAGGTCGGCGATGTTGGGCTTGAGCACGATGCGGGGTTGGGCCTTGGTGCTTGTCCATGTTGGTTGGATCGTATGAGGAGGTGGAGGGGGCGCGGTCAACGCGTGCATGCGTGCTCGTTGCGGACGAACAGAGGCGGCCAAGCCAGCGGGGCTCCGGCGAGGGGTGGTAGAGGAGGCAGGGATCTATCCAGATCTCGCCGGGATGAGGCGGAGGAGGGTCGGCCTGGGCACGCGGGTGAGGGACTTGGCGAGGGCTTGGTGGTCGCCGACGAAGATGAACGGTGGTGGTGGAAACTTGAAGGCCAAGACGGACACTTGCGAGAAAATAGGGAGGATGAGTGATGGGGAAATTGGAAGGAAGATATAACGGGGCGTGGGTGGCTCGAGGTGCTCATCGACGGGAGCCACATGCTGGAGGAGGAGGCCGTCGTGGTGCGGGTGGAGGAGGTCAATATCGCGTCATCCATGGCGGGACGGCGGCACAAAGCAGGCTCGGTGGCAGCATGAACGAGGGGAAGGAGGTCCAGCAGGGTCACGAACTTGATGGATCCGGTTGCAGGACACCAGAGTGATGGCAGGACGACGCGATGGCTCCCACGAGAACTAATGTTGCCTGAAGAAAGAGAGGACACAGAGAGAATTGAGATATGAAACAGGGGAAGGAAAACTGAGAGAGAGAGAGAGAGAGAGAGCGGGGAAGGAGAAGGGCGTGAGGGGTCCCTGGTGTTGCTTCTACTCCGGCGTAGGGCGAGGGGTTCAGGGAGTCATGAGGCCTCGGATATGAGCGATGCGGCTGTTGTCTCCTCGGGTGAGGTGAAGGGTGATAATCCCCAAGTGCAAGGAATCATCGTAGCAATTCCTAAAGGTGGAAGTGATAAGTATGGAGTGTCGAACCCAGAAGGAGCTAAAGGTAAGATCAATATTCTCTCAAGTTCTATCTGCCACTGATACGAATCTTCGTACATCGAACGTTGCTTCCATCTAGAAACGAGAAATAAAACTACATTGTGGGTATGAAGAGGATAGCTTTGCATCATATCAGAGGAGTAAAATATAAAAATAGGTGATGTTAACATAAAGTTAGAACATATTACTATATATTATAAATAGCAAGTGTGGAACAATGATGGATTAATGTGCGGAATTATCCTAGGTAATTGTTAACAAGATTGGTAATCATTATTGCAACTTTATATGAGGGAGTCATAGGCTAGCATAATTTCTCTACTTGGATCATATGCACTTATAATTGGAACTCTAGCAAGCATCTGCAACTACTAAAGATCATTAAGTTAAAACCCAACCATAGCATTAAATTATCAAGTCCCTTTATCCCATACGAAACAACCCCCTTACTCAGGTTTAAGCTTCAGTCACTCTAGCAAACCACTATAAGCGAAAAGAACGTATTGCAACACCCTATAGCGGGAATCCTTCACGTGTGCGCGGCACGGAAGGCACCATAGGACAACACCAAAATAAACATACAACTCAAACCAATCTCGATCATCAGTCAACCGAAAAGACAAAAGAAATCAACTCAAAACATCATAGGATGGCAACACATCATTGGATCATAATATGTGGCATAAAGCACCATGTTCAAGTAGGGGATTACAGTGGGGTGCGGGAGAGTGGACCACTTAAAAGAGATTTGGAAGGTGATGAAGATGGTGATGTTGATGAAGACGATCACCGCTGCAATGGTTTCCCCAGCGGCACTCCGGTGCCACCGAGAGAGTGGGGAGAGGGTCTCCCCCTTGTGCTTCCTCCACCATGGCCTCCCCCTAAGATGGGGAGAGGTTCTGCCTCTGGTCCTTGGCCTCCATGGTGATGATGGCCCCCTCCAGATTCCTCCTCCATGGCCTCCTGCGATGATGGCCCCCTCCGGCAAGGTGCCGGAGAGGGCCTAGATTGATTTTACGTGGCTACAGAGGCTTGCGGCGGCGGACCTTCCGATCTAGGTTTCTTTCTGGGGTTTTGGTATTTATAGAAATTTTTGGCGTCGGTCTCACATCAAGCGGGTCCACGAGGCAGCGGCAAGACTGGAGCACCCTCTCGGGGGGTAGGGTGCGCCCCCCTACCTTGCCATTGCCTCGAAACTCTTCTTGACCAACTCCAATGCTTCGGGGGTCTCTTTTGGTCCACAAAAAATCACCATAAATTTTCATCCCGTTCTGAGAACTTTTATTTCTGCACAAAAAAATGACACCATGGTAGTTCTACTGAAAACAGCGTCAGTCCGGGTTAGTTCTAATCAAATCATATGAAAACCATATAAAATTGTTGTAAATAGGACATGCATACTTCATAAATTATAGATACGTTGGAGAGGTATCAGCATCCCCAAGCTTAATTCCTGCTCGTCCTCGAGTAGGTAAATGATAAAAGAAATAATTTATGAAGTGTGAATGCTAGCATAGTGCATAAGTTTGATCAATGATAGTCCCAGACACTTTTCTAGCATCATTTATATATCATAAATAGTAGCTCATCTCATTAAACTTCTCATGATAAAGTAGCAAGTTATTCACATGTTGAAGTATAGACTATAAACTTTCTTGAAAACTAACAAACTATGTTTCAGTCAGCCAACAATTGCAATTCATCATATTTTCAGGAAGGGTCTATGTAAGAGCCTTGATTTAGCAAATTCCACATACTCAACTATAATATAATCTTGGATGATTGCTAACACTCAAAGCATATTTTTAGGACAAATAGCACAGAGAAAGATAGGGGCTTAATGTTTTGCCTCCCAACTTATCATATAGATAATTGTCAACAATAATAATTCATGATCAAATATATTTGAATGGCAATATATGCTTGGATATTTCCCCACCACAAGATGCTTGCCAACTAAAGAATAATTGAGGTTGAAATAAGAAGGAAAACTATCGACTCTTACATAAAATTAAATACATGAATGTAAAAGATAGGCCCTTCGCAGAGGGATGCAGAGGTTGTCATGCACTTTTTAATTTTGGATGTGCAAACCCTTAATGCAATGGAACGTCACGTTGTATTGTCCTTTGTGATACCAACCTATATTATGCATTTCGTCGCTTTTATTTCTTTACCATCATAAGTTCGTACAACGCTTATTTTCCCTTACAATAAAAGATCATACATATTTAGGAGCAATTTGCATTGCTTTTTGCACCGATGACAACTTACTTTATGGATCTGTAATGCCCACGATGCGGCTATATCTCCCACGTGTCAAGGCACGACTTAAAGGCATAACCGCATGGTGGTTTAGTCGCAAGTGGGGTAATCTTCACACAATCCCATGTACTGAATGAGAAAGGGATAAAGAGTTGGCTTACAATCGCCACTTCACACAATTAACAAGTTAACAATACATCATCCACAATACAATCAAGGTCCGACTATGGACCAAAATAAAAGAAGACAACCCCAAATGCTAGATCCCCGATCGTCCCAATTGGGCTCCACTACTGATCAACAGGAAACGAAAGATAACAACGACCAAGATCTTCATCGAGCTCCCACTTGAGCTTGGTTGCGTCACCTGCAATGGTATCATCGGCACCTGCAACTGTTCGGAAGTATCTGTGAGTCACGAGGACTCAGCAATCTCACACCCGCGAGATCAAGACTATTTAAGCTTATGGGTAGGATAAGGTAATGAGGTGGAGCTGCAGCAAGCACTAAGCATATATGGTGGCTAACATACGCAAATAAGAGCGAGAAAACAAGCAACGCAATGGTCGTAAGCTAGGAGTGATCAAGAAGTGATCCTGAAACTACTTACGCACAATCATAACACAAAAGAGACCATCACGGCTACACACGCGGTTGATGCATTTTAATTAAGTCAAGTGTCAAGTTCTCTACAACCGGATATTAACAAATTACAATCTGCTACATAACCGCGGGCACATCTCTCGAATGTTTAAACCCTGCAAGGGTGTCCCAACTTAGCCCATCACAAGCTCTCACGGTCAACGAAGGATATTCCTTCTCCTGAAAAGACCCGATCAGTCTCGGAATCCCGGTTACAAGACATTTCGAAAGTGGTAAAACAAGACCAGCAAAGCCGCCCGATGTGCCGACAATCCCGATAGGAGCTACACATATCTCGTTCTTAGGGCAGCACCGGATGAGACATCCAACGAGTAAAACCAAACCTCAAGTTTCCCCGAGGTGGCCCTGCAGTCTACTTAGTTCGGACCAACACTTAGAGAAGCACTGGCCCGGGGGTTTAAAATAAAGATGGCCCTCGGGTTAATTACTCCCAAGGGAAAGGTATAGGTTGTTAGGCAAATGTAAAACCAAGGTTGGGCCTTGCTGGAGGAGTTTTATTCAAAGCTAACTGTCAAGGGGTTCCCATTGTCGGCGTTCTGGGAACAGAGGTCCCCAGACTTGCCTGCCTGCGGCCTGCGGCGTGGCTCAAAGGGGGGCCCAGCGTGGCCCATCTTCACCAACACAACCCAAGACCCTCGCGAGGAGCCAAGCCTCGCGGGGCGGATGACGTGGAGCTTCCTCAGGCGCGGCCTCGTTAGGCTGGCTCACGAGGAGGCGGAGAGATCAAGGCGGGGTACCTCACGAGGTGCCCGTGACGCAAGCCATGATGACCGGGGGCGCCAGGCGGGTGCCAGCCCGCGCAGTGTCCTCCCTTCCTCTTTGGTGCAAAGGGGGCAAGCGCAGCCGCGGAGTACCGAGGCATCAGGCAAAGGTTGCCATTTCGGTGCAACGAGACCAAGACCAGGAGGACTACGATACGGAGGTCACCGTGGAGCCCAAGACGGCGTCATCACCAGAGCTTTGTGCAGGAGAAGACTACTTTTGTCAGGGTAGCTAGTACTAGCTGCCCCCCTTCAAATTAGCCCGCCATTGTTGGCTCCCTTCCCGCTCTATATTTGGGAAGAGGACCAGGGCCTCTATAAATAGGACCAGCCACCCACAGAGCAAAGAGAGCTGGGGGGTTGGAAGAAAAGAGAGGGATCGAAGGATAGAGAAGATCAGGTAGAGAGAGAGAGAGAGAAGGGTGACTGAGCTCCTCCCAGCAGTTCATCGCCCAAGCCAAGAACAGACCCTCGCGAGGCTGTTCTTCCTTGTATGTTCATCATCATCAGCCCAAGAGGCAATCCACCACACCACACACTGGAGTAGGGTGTTACACCACAACGGTGGCCCGAACCAGTATAAACCCTGCGTCTCTTGTGTTGTTCTTTCCTTAGTTTAGATCCTAGCAAGGCGGAGGAGTGCAGGTAGGCAGGAGGCGAAATCTCCGCGCGCACCCCAGTGTTCGAACCTCAAGGGTCTGCCGGAACCTAAAATCCGACATTTGGTGCGCCAAGTAGGGGTGCGCCGGGATTCGTCTTCAACCACCCCGTTCTCCTCCGACCATCACGCCCATGTCTGACGCTCGTTGGGCCCACGCCGAGCGCCGGGCCGCGCTCGCTTCCCGTGTTGCCCAAACGGCCCCTGTCGGCGGACGTCCTCGCCGTTCCCCGTCACCTGCCGTCAACGCCGCCACCGGCCCGGCGGGGGACGAGCAGCAAGCATCGTCCCAGCATCCGTCCATGCGGCAAGACGGCTGCACCGCGACTCCCTCGCTCACCCCAGCTGGTTCTTCGTCCCGCGCGCTCCGCGCGCCCATGGAGGCTCGGGCTGCACTCATCACGGCGAACAAGCTCCTGTGCTACCATCCCGTCGACGACGTCTACGAAGAATGGCTCGACCGCGTCGCCGAGCTCGTCCGCGCCGCAGGGGGCTCTCCTGCGCCGTCCGTTCCGCTGCACCGCACCCCGCCCCGCGCGGGCAATGAAGCTCCGGCGGTGCCCCGGCCTCCTCCTCCTCAGGAAGGCACCATGGCTCCAAGGCACGTGGCCCCTGGGTGGAACCCGCTCTGTCAGGCGCCAGCACAGCAAGAGCAGAGCTGTCAAGAAGTCCCTCGCCCGCAAGAAGCTGCCTGGACGCTCCCTGCTCCAGAACGTCGCGACCATGCTCCTGCTCCCGCGCGTCAAGACCCCGCGCCGCTCCCAGCTGCAGCGCGTGGGGACATGCAAGACCAAGCTCCCCGTCATCCAAGGCCTCCCGTGGCCACAGCAGGCTACCGCGCCTTCACCGCCGAGCTACGCAGCGTCGCGTGGCCCGGCAAGTTCAAGCCAGACTTGCCTCCTCGCTACGATGGCACGGCTGACCCTGCGGAGTTCCTCCAGCTCTACGAGCTGGTTATCGAAGCTGCCAACGGAGGCGAGAAGGTCATGGCGAACTGGTTCCCATGGCACTCAAGGACGGGGCCCGCACCTGGCTCCTGAACCTGGCTCCAGGCACAATCTCCTCCTGGGATGAGATGCGCACCCGCTTCATCGCCAACTTCCAAGGCACTCACGACCGGCCACCCGCCGTGAGCGACATGCACCGCATCAAGCAACAGCCCGGCGAGACCCTGCAGGAGTACATCCAGCGCTTCAACAACGTGCGCCTCAAGATTCCCAAGGTGACTGAGGAGGCCATCATCTCGGCCTTCTCCGACGGCGTGCGCGATGTCAAGATGAAGGAGGAGCTGGTGATGCATGAAGACCTGTGCACTTCCTTGGAACTGTTCAACCTAGCAACCAAGTGCGCCAGGGCCGAGGAAGGGCGTCTCTCCCTCCTTGAGCTTCCTGCCGCAGACCCAGAAGAGAAGAAGCCCAAGGCCAAGGATGTGAAGCGCAAGGGGGCTACCGTGCTCGCGGCAGAACCAGACACCAAGCGGGGCAGAGATCAGCCCGAACCTTCCAAGGGCAGCCGGTACTGTGTGTACCACGACCTCCACACCCACAACACCAACGAATGTCAAGAGCTCCGAGCCGTGCGAGAAGGAAGGATCGGCCGTCGCCCTGACCACAGTGACCGGGGCTATGGCCGAGGAGGAGGAAGGAACGCAGGACGCTGGGAAGACCGTGGCCCGCACCAAGGGTGGAGCGATCAACCTCGCGAGGATCGCTGGCAAGACCCACCTCGCGAGGGAGGCTGGAGGGAACAGCCTCGCGAGGGAGACTGGAGGGATCAGCCTCGCGAGGATCGCCCGCAAGGCAACGCAGGCCTCCCACCGCTGCCGCCGCAGCCAAGGAGAAACAAGGACCGCCACCAGGACGAGGGGGCTGGGGGCTTCCAGGAGCCGCACGCGATCGCCTGCATCCTAGGCGGGGCACAAGCCCCAGCCTCTCAGCGCATCTTCAAGCAGTTCGCCCGCGAAGTGAACGCAGTCCTCCCCAGGCTCAAAGCCACGCGCCCTCTTAGGTGGTCGGTGTGCACCATCACGTTTAGCTCAGCAGATCAGCTCAAGTGTGCAGCTACAGCCGGAGTTCTCCCGATGCTTTGCTCCCCGATCGTCAGCAACGTGGTGGTCACCAAGACCCTCATCGATGGCGGGGCAGGGCTCAACGTCCTGTCCATGGAGACATTCAACAACCTCCAAGTGCCCTACAGCCAGCTTCAGCCAACCAAGCCTTTCTCCGGTATCACCGACGGCTCCACGGTCCTGATTGGGCAGGTCCGCCTCCTTATCACCTTCGAGGCACGCGACAACTACCGCACCGAGCTCATCGACTTCGACATCGCTCACATTCGCCTGCCGTACAACGCCATCCTTGGGTACCCAGCGCTGGCCAAGTTCATGGCCGTAACTCACCACGGCTACAACGTCCTCAAGATGCCAGGAAGCGGCGGAGTCATCACGGTGCCATGTGAAGAGATGGACGCGGTGTGTTCCCTGGAACGA
The DNA here is from genome assembly GCF_002162155.2 of Triticum dicoccoides. Taxonomy (NCBI): domain Eukaryota; kingdom Viridiplantae; phylum Streptophyta; class Magnoliopsida; order Poales; family Poaceae; genus Triticum; species Triticum dicoccoides. The sequence goes on along the minus strand of NC_041390.1, from coordinate 265,409,189 downwards.
GCCTTTCAGGCCGCGTCACTGGAAGACCCAGATCGTGGAAGTAGGAGGCCTCCCGAGACCACCCCTAAGAAGAAGAAGACATCGTCCAGCCCGACCACTCAGGAGGCAGGCCCCTCTGGGCCCGCGCCTGCCCAGGGGGAACCTCCTTCCATCACATAGGAAAGCGCGCCCGGCTCCCTCCTCAGGCAGGGCTCGAGGGCTCTCCCCTGGAGGGCCACCGACCTAGCTAGGGTCACGAGGGAGGCACTTGGGCACCACATGGAGGCGTGTTTCGAAGCACGTTTCCCTCAAGAAGGAGCAAGGCAAGGAGACCCAGACCCTCAGGAGTTCATCAGCAAGGCCATTCAGGAGCTACAGGAGTCAAGAGTCATGAAAGGCGGCCGCCGCCTACCAGCAGTGGCTCCCCATCCAGGCGAGGATGGTGGGTTGCGCGTCTGCATCGACATACCAGGGCTCAACCGAGTCGCCTCTCTGGAGCGCCTCTGGCCCTCGCGAGTGGGGCGCTGCAGAGGCCCACCCCACATCTACGTTCGCATGCCTTGCGGCTTGCCGAACGCGGCTGACATGTACCAGCGCCTCATGAGGGGCATCACGGGGGCACGAGAGGCCAGGCGTAACACAGCCCTGGCAGGGATGGAGATGGCCCGTGAGGAGCCGCCAGCGCCTCCGGAGCCTCCCGAGGCCCCTGGGCCTGGGGGCTCGTGAGGATCGGCTCCCGCAGCCCACCAAGCCTGCTACATCAACGCTCCTTCGTCCTCAACATCATCAGGTGACATCTTTCGAGTTTTATTTCCAGCTGGGAGCGCCCCCCCAGGGCTGCATTATTCCCAGGCCGCGTGGGTCCGTCCCTGTGGCGTGTATCCCTTTTTTATTCCATGTTGTTAGCTTACCTTGTTGGGGGCGCCCCTCAGGCTGCATGATCCCCAAGCCGCTCGGGCCAGGCCCAATGGCATGTATCCCATTTGCGTTTATTTCTGATTATGCGTTAGACCCACCATGCTTGATTATTTGATGCCGGTCCACGGCACCTCTTCTTCTCCATGCCGACCACTTGCACGTTAAAGGGGGGGTACCTGAGCATCGCGACTCAGGGCTCTTACTGGCTCTCCAGCCCTCAGCCTCTGGCCTTGTCCATGGCATCGCGACCTGGCATACCAGCGACGGCTGAGACCAGCTCGAGGGCTGGGACCCGAGGACGTAGAGTGCCGACATCTAACCAAATTTGCAGGGACACATCACAAGATAAGGCCCAGTGCCAGGCGCAACCCGCCTAGAGGTAGGGCCCTGTGAGTCCCGCGCTGGCGCACGGGTGCCCAGATACACCTCGCCAGGCCCTACCGTGCCAGCCACGTGTCAGGGCGGGGTTGTACATGCCCCGGGGGCTCCTCCCGGAGGGGGGCCCCCTCCCACGTACCGGTGGAAGCACCATTCTCCACGCTGGCTGACGACACTGCCGAGGAGCGGCTATGCCCGTACACACACGGTAGCGCTATGCTCCGCACTGGTGATAAACAACTGAGGGTGGCCCCCGGGCCGCACCAACCTCAGGGAGCCCAGAGCTCAGTGTCTAGCCTCATCGTAATGCCTCCCCTCGGGAGTGCCACGCGAGGGGGCTGGGCACGGGGGCTGTGCCTGGGTCGCACCCAGACGCACGCCACCCAGCCAGGTCCCCCCCCGGGCCTGGTTCGCCGCGCGTCTCTCCCCGAGCGGAGCCAAGGTACGCAGGCCGTTTGAGCGTAAAGGGGGACTCCTAAGCATCGCGACTCAGGAGCCTAACTGGTCACGTAGCCCCTCACTCTGTGGCCCCGTCCTGGTTTCCAGTCGGGACCAACGCTGGGTGAGGCACGCGCGCGGCCGGGCTCTGCAGACGTAGAACGGTAGATCCACCCGCATCACACCTCCCTACTTGCTGTTCGTGCGCCAAGGGGGACTCCTGAGCATCGCGACTCAGGAGCCTAACTTATCACGTGGCCCCTCACTCCTTGGCCCCGTCCTGGTTTCCGGTCGGGACCAACGCTGGGTGAGGCATGCCCAGGGCCAGGCTCTGCCGGCGTAGAACATAAGCAAGTAGGAAGGAAAGGCGCAAATTTCAAGAAGTTCAAAAGCAAATATTACAGTCCACACTGTTATCTCGATGCCAAATGCAAGTTTAAATGCCTCCCCGAGGCATGATACATGTGCAGGAATTAAAGGCAGGACAGGAGCCGCGACGGAGTCACTTGTCGGCGATGGAGCAGCGCGGATTGGGTACACCTCACGGAGCAGTGGGGTCGGCAGCGCCTTGCTTCGGCTTGGTGCTGAAGGCCCGGAACTTCCCCAACAGGGCCGCTGCGCGACCCTTGACGGCCTCAGCAGCGACAGCGGCACGCTCGCCGCTCACTGGCTCCAGCAGGCTGTCGAGGTCGACACCGGGATCGTGAAGGTAGATGTGGGTGAGGACCCGCGTCATTGCTGCAGAAGACAGGACACGCGCCTCGGCCTCGGCCGCGGGGCCAAGGGCAAGGGTGACATCTTCAAGAGCGTGAACCAGGAAGGGAAGCAGCTTGGCGGGGCCGTCCTCGGCGCCAGCCAATGGGCTCTCCAGGCCGCTGTCATAAAGCGTCCTCGGTGAGGGGCGAGCCCTCGCCTCCATCTCCGCGAAGGCCACGCGGTCCTCGGCAAGAACCAGGGCCTCGTCGTCCAGCTTGGCCTTCCTCGCCCCAACTCCTGCTCCAGCGCGCCTAGGCGGTCGCAGCGTTTCTTGAGCTTGACCTCCCTCTCCTTGAGAGCCGCCTCGCGAGCCTTCACGCCTTCTTCCTGCTCTTGGCGAAGGCGGACCTCGTTCGCGAGCTGGTCCCACAAATCTTGCAGTTCGCCCTCCAGCACCTTGCAACGACCACGGACGTCGACCACCTCCCCCAGGGCTGCGTCACGAGCAGCCTTCGCCTCAAGGACGGCCTGCTTCTCCTCGTCGCATTCCGTTGAGGCCTGGACCAGCGCCGCCCGAATCGAAGCATCGGAGCGAACCCATCCTGAAGCCAGCTCCAAGCGTCCGGCCACCAAGCGGGGGTCAGCGCCAAGAAGATCCTGACGCAGTCGGTCCAGCTCAGTAACAGCACGATCTAGAATGGTAGAAGGAGTCGGAGAGACAGCAGCCGGTGGAGTAGGAGGAGAACGCGGCAGCGCGGCCACAGCATCCTGAGGCGGAGTCTGCCGCGCCCCGACAGCTGTAGTGGCGGCGGCAGGCAAGAGCACCTCAAGAGCCACTTGGGCCGTGGGGGCTGAGCTCGCCCCAGCCGACTCAGCCAGGCCTCGCAAGGACGATCGCGCAGGAGAAGCCTGTGCGTCGCAGTCACCCTCCTTCGCGGGCAGAAGCGCTGCCACGGATGGAACCTCGGGAGCCCCCTTCGGCTTCTTTGCGGTGGGCGCCAGCCTATCCAAGAGATGCGAACGTCAAGCCTCAGAAGCAGAGCAAGAGATAAAGACAAGAATCGAATGCTTACGGGTCGTCGCCAGTGAGCTCAGGTGGCCTCCGGCCAAATTTGAAGCCTGAAAGCCGGCTGGAAGGGTCAACCTCGGGAAGCTTGGAGGCGGAAGGTGCGTCTGCGGTCCGCCCCGGGGCCGGGGCAGACCCGCGGGAGATCAGCCCAGTCCTGTCCTTCTTCGGGATCAAGGGCGAGCTCCCGCCGTCCTGCTCGTCGTTGTCCTTATCGTCGTCTTTGTCGCCAACCTCGCCACGTCGCCCCCGACCAAAGATTGGAGGACCGCAGGCAGATCTCCGTCGGCTAAGGCCGCGGGGCTCGGACGGGGCCTCCACATCGGAAGTGAGTACTGCCGAAGCGGAGCCAGCTGGTGCTCCAGGAATTCCCTCAGCAGCGACGCGCCAGTCAGCTTCGCCGCCGCCATATTGGCCGGCCTCAGATCCGCGTCCATCTTCTCCAACATCAGCTTCACGCGGGGGTCCGTGAGCTCCGCTCGACCCCAATCGCTGGAGCTCGTGGGCTGCTCCGTGGGCAAGATCAACCGAGGGTGGATGCGCCCAGCATCCACCAAGACCCACTTGCTCCTGAAGCCCTCAATCCTTTTCCCGGGGTTCGAAATGGCAATGGAGCCACCGTACGCGACGAAGCTCGCGCACGCGGAAGCAGTACCACGAGAGGTCCGGAGGTAGAAGTAGTGGCGCAGCAAGGCCACTGAGGGCTGCACCCCTACGTGAGCCTCGCAGTAATAGGCGAAGATTACCAGGAGAAGGACGGAGTTGGGGTGGAGATGCAGGGCTTGTAGCTTATAGTGGTGGAGGACAGAGAAGAAGAACTTGGAGAAGGGAGGCACCAGGCCAGCAGCAATGGCACTTACGAAGAGAGGATAGAAGGTGCTCCCTTGACCCTCAGGGGTGGCGGAGCCGGCTTTAAACACCTTCGCCCCGTTGATGCCCCATGCCGTCGCCATCCGGCGCAACAAGGCAAGGCTCGCCTCCGACACGTTCGACGGGTCCAGGGCAGACGAGTACCAAGCTACGGCCGGGGGCTAACGAGGCGCCATGGCTTCGTAGGTCACATAGTCGGAGTGGATCTAGAAATTTTGGAGGAAGGAGAGGCGCAGGAAAGGGGATCTGAGCAGCAACCGGGGAAAGCAAGAAGCAAAGCCTAGGTGGATGCTGCTCCTTTATCAACTCGCGCGGTTGCTAGGGCGCCCACGTCCAATCAACCGCCACACGGCGCCCAAGGCCGCAGGCTGTTAGGGCCCGCGGCGCCTCGCTCTTGCCCTTCCGCCTCCCTGCACGGCCAAGTCCGGGCGCGCCTTGGGCCCGAGGGCTACTGTCGGCATTCTGGGAATGGGGGTCCCCAGACTTGCCTGCCTGCGGCCTGCGACGTGGCTCAAAGGGGGGCCCAGCGCGGCCCATCTTCACCAACACAACCCAAGACCCTCGTGAGGAGCCAAGCCTCGCGGGGCGGACGACGCGGAGCTTCCTCAGGCGCGGCCTCCTCAGGCTGGCTCACGAGGAGGCGGAGAGATCAAGGCGGGGTACCTCACGAGGTGCCCGTGACGCAAGCCATGACGACCGGGGGCGCCAGGCGGGTGCCAGCCCACGCAGTGTCCTCCCTTCCTCTTTGGTGAAAAGGGGGCAAGCGCAGCCGAGGAGTACCGAGGCATTAGGCAAAGGTTGCCATTTCGGTGCAACGAGACCAAGACCAGGTGGACTACGAGATGGAGGTCACCGTGGAGCCCAAGACAGCGTCATCACCAGAGCTTTGTGCAGGCGAAGACTACTTTTGTCAGGGTAGCTAGTACTAGCTGTCCCCCTTCAAATTAGCATGCCATTGTTGGCTCCCTTCCCGCTCGATATTTGGGAAGAGGACCAGGGCCTCTATAAATAGGACCAGCCACCCATAGAGCAAAGAGAGCTGGGGGGTTGGAAGAAAAGAGAGGGATCGAAGGATAGAGAAGATCAGGTAGAGAGAGAGAGAGAGAGAGAGAGAGAAGGGTGACTGAGCTCCTCCCAGCAGTTCATCGCCCCAGCCAAGAACAGACCCTCGCGAGGTTGTTCTTCCTTGTATTGTTCATCATCATCAGCCCAAGAGGCAATCCACCACACCACACACTCCAGTAGGGTGTTACACCACAACGGTAGCCCGAACCAGTATAAACCCTTCGTCTCTTGTATTGTTCTTTCCTTAGTTTAGATCCTAGCAAGGAGGAGGAGTGCAGGTAGGCAGGAGGCAAATTCTCCGCGTGCACCCCAGTGTTCGAACCTCAAGGGTCTGCCAGAACCCGAAATCCGACACCCATAACACCCAATCGCGTAAGGAACGCAAAATCAAGGAACATAACACCGGTATGACGGAAACTAGGGCGGCAAGAGTGGAACAAAACACGAAGCATAAGGCCGAGCCTTCCACCCTTTACCAAGTATATAGATGCATTAATTAAATAAGACATATTGTGATATTCGTTGTCATCGACAAACTCACCAAAGTGGCTCATTTTCTGCCTATCAAAGAGTCGACCACTGCAGCTCAATTGGCGGAACTCTATACCTCTCGTATTGTCTCTCTACACGGTATTCCTCAAGTGATCTCTTCAGACCGTGGCAGCATCTTTACCTCGAAGTTTTGGGATTCTTTTCAGAAGGCCATGGGCACCAACATCCGCTTCAGCACAGCTTTCCATCCTCAAACTAGCGGTCAAGTCGAGCGTGTCAACCAGATTCTTGAAGATATGCTCAGGGCTTGTGTGATCTCCTTCGGCATGAAGTGGGAGGATTGTCTTCCCTATGCTGAATTCTCCACAACAACAGTTTTCAAGCAAGTTTGGGCAAGGCCCCATTTGAAATTCTGTATGGCAGGAAGTGCCGTACCCCTCTCAACTGGTCTGAAACCGGTGAATGTCAGCTTTTGGGTAATGACTTAATCACAGAGGCAGAGGAAATGTGCAAAGTCATTCGAGATAACCTCAAAGCAGCCCAATCCCGCCAGAAGAGCTACTATGATAGTAAGCACCGTGATTTGGCTTTCGAGATCGGAGATCATGTTTACCTCCGCATCTCTCCTATGAAAGGTACTCGTCGCTTCGGTATCAAAGGGAAGCTTGCCCCCAGATACGTGGGACCTTTCAAGATTTTCAGCAAGAGAGGCGACCTCGCCTATCAACTCGAGCTTCCTTCAAACTTTGCAAATGTTCATGACGTGTTCCATGTCTCTCAGCTTCGAAAGTGCTTCAAGACTCCTGACCGCACCGTCAACTTCGAGGACATTGAGCTCCAAAAAGATCTCTCTTATCGTAAGCACCCAGTTGCTATTCTTGAAGAGACTGAATGCAAGACTCGCAGCAAGTCAATCAAATTTCTCAAAGTCAAGTGGTCACACCATTCCGACCGTGAAACTACCTGGGAACGCGAGGATCACCTCCGTTCTGAGTACCCGGCGTTCTTTCAGTCCTAGATCTCGGGACGAGATCCTTTCGTAGTGGTGGAGTGTTCTAACACCTCGGATGTAACTTTCTCAATTTGTACTCCAACTCTTGCCATTTCCGGTGTTAAGTTATTTTATTTTCTCGGGTTCGGGTCTTTGTCTCCGTGTGTTGTTATCGTTTTCACGCATCTCATATCATGTCATCATGTGCATTGCATTTGCATACGTGTTCGTCTCATGCATTCGAGCATTTTCCTCGTTGTCCGTTTTGCATTCCGGCGCTTCGTTCTCCTCCGGTGGTCATTTCTAGCTTTCTTTCGTGTGTGGGGATTAAACATTTCCGGATTGGACCGAGACTTGCCAAGCGGCCTTGGTTTACTACCTGTAGACCACCTGTCAAGTTTCGTATCATTTGGACTTCGTTTGATACTCCAACGGTTAACCGAGGGACCGAAAAGGCCTCGTGTGTGTTGCAGCCCAACACCCCTTCAATTTGGCCCAAAACCCACCAAACTATGCTCCATCATCTAGAGCGTTCGATCACGATCGCGTGGCCGAAAACCGCACCTCATTTGGACTCTCCTAGCTCCCTCTATGCCTATTTAAACACCCCCCCCCCCGAAATTC